>NW_023615477.1:0-31379 GCF_013339695.2 Rhipicephalus sanguineus
ATTTCCACCATCTCCAATCGTCTCCAAGGCACTATGAAACGTCGTCAAACGCAGACAGAATAGGTCCGTTACTGCAGGCTAGCAAGCTTATATGTTAATCAAAATACAACCACTCCAATCGTATCCAAACGCGACGAACGTCGTGAAATCCCAAAATAAAGCGTTTTGAAAGGGTAGAAGCTCCACTTTGATGAGAATTTCCACCACCTCAATCGTCCAAACACATAAAACGACGTAAAATCGCACATAGGTCGTTCTGACGGGTAGAAGCTTTATGGTAATCAAAACTTGCAACATTCTGCTTGTCTCCAAATGCGAAACGTCGTTCGCAGAATGACGTCATAAGGCTAGAAGTTTATCGGTCAAAAATACAATCGTCTCTCCAACGCGACGAAACGTCGTGAAATCGCCAAAATGCGTGTTTTTTGAAAGGTAGAAGCTCATATCTTTGATGAGAATTTCCACCACCTCCAATCGTCTCCAAGCACTATGAAACGTCGTCTAATCGCAGAATAGGTCGTTTCTGATGGCTAGAAGCTTATACGTTTAATCAAAAATACAACCATCTGCAATCGGCTCCAAACGCGACCAAACGTCGTCAAATCGCAGAATAGGTCGTTACTGAAGGCTAGAAGCTTATATGTTTAATCAAAATTAGCAACCATCTCCAATCGTCTCCAAACGCGACGAAACGTCGTGAAATCGCAAAATAAAGCGTTTTTGAAAGGTAGAAGCTCATATCTTTGATGAGAATTTCCACCACCTCCAATCGTCTCCAAACACTATAAAACGACGTAAAATCGCAGAATAGGTCGTTCCTGAAGGGTAGAAGCTTATATGATTAATCAAAAATGCAACATTCTCCAATCGTCTCCAAACGCGACGAAACGTCGTCAAATCGCAGAATAGATCGTTTCTAAAGGCTAGAAGCTTATACGTTTAATCAAAAATACAACCATGTCCAATCGTCTCCAAACGCGACGAAACGTCGTGAAATCGCAAAATACAGCGTTTTTGAAAGGTAGAAGCTCATATCTTTGATGAGAATTTCCACCACCTCCAATCGTCTCCAAGCACTATGAAACGTCGTCTAATCGCAGAATAGGTCGTTTCCTGATGGCTAGAAGCTTATACGTTTAATCAAAAATACAACCATCTGCAATCGGCTCCAAACGCGACCAAACGTCGTCAAATCGCAGAATAGGTCGTTACTGAAGGCTAGAAGCTTATATGTTTAATCAAAATTAGAACCATCTCCAATCGTCTCCAAACGCGACGAAACGTCGTGAAATCGCAAAATAAAGCGTTTTTGAAAGGTAGAAGCTCATATCTTTGATGAGAATTTCCACCACCTCCAATCGTCTCCAAACACTATAAAACGACGTAAAATCGCACAATAGGTCGTTCCTGACGGGTAGAAGCTTATATGTTAATCAAAAATGCAACATTCTCCAATCGTCTCCAAACGCGACGAAACGTCGTCAAATCGCAGAATAGATCGTTTCTGAAGGCTAGAAGCTTATACGTTTAATCAAAATTACAACCATGTCCAATCGTCTCCAAACGCGACGAAACGTCGTGAAATCGCAAAATAAAGCGTTTCTGAAAGGTAGAAGCTCATATCTTTGATGAGAATTTCCACCACCTCCAATCGTCTCCAAGCACTATGAAACGTCGTCTAATCGCAGAATAGGTCGTTTCTGATGGCTAGAAGCTTATACGTTTAATCAAAAATACAACCATCTGCAATCGGCTCCAAACGCGACCAAACGTCGTCAAATCGCAGAATAGGTCGTTACTGAAGGCTAGAAGCTTATATGTTTAATCAAAATTAGCAACCATCTCCAATCGTCTCCAAACGCGACGAAACGTCGTGAAATCGCAAAATAAAGCGTTTTTGAAAGGTAGAAGCTCATATCTTTGATGAGAATTTCCACCACCTCCAATCGTCTCCAAACACTATAAAACGACGTAAAATCGCACAATAGGTCGTTCCTGACGGGTAGAAGATATGTTTAATCAAAAATGCAACATTCTCAATCGTCTCCAAACGCGACGAAACGTCGTCAAATCGCAGAATAGGTCGTTTCTGAAGGCTAGAAGCTTATACGTTAATCAAAAATTACAACCATTCCAATCGTCTCCAAACGCGACGAAACGTCGTGAAATCGCAAAATAAAGCGTTTTTGAAAGGTAGAAGCTCATATCTTTGAGAGAATTTCCACCACCTCCAATCGTCTCCAAGCACTGAAAACGTCGTAAATCGCAGAATAGGTCGTTTCTGAAGGCTAGAAGCTTATATGTTTAATCAAAAATGCAACCATCTGCAATCGTCTCCAAACGCGACCAAACGTCGTCAAATCGCAGAATAGGTCGTTACTGAAGGCTAGAAGCTTATAGTTTAATCAAATAGAACCATCTCCAATCGTCTCCAAACGCTATGAAACGTCGTCTAATCGCAGAAGAATCGCAGACGGGGTAGTAGAAGCTTATACGTTTAATCAAAATACAACATCTGCCAATCGTCTCCAAACGCGACGAAACGTCGTCAAATCGCAGAATAGATCGTTCCTGAAGGCTAGAAGCTTATACGTTTAATCAAAATTACAACCATGTTCCAATCGTCTCCAAACGCGACGAAACGTCGTGAAATCGCAAAATACAGCGTTTCTGAACGGTAGATGCTCATATCTTTGATGAGAATTTCCACCACCTCCAATCGTCTCCAAACACTATGAAACGTCGTCTAATCGCAGAATAGGTCGTTTCCTGATGGCTAGAAGCTTATACGTTTAATCAAAAATACAACCATCTGCAATCGGCTCCAAACGCGACCAAACGTCGTCAAATCGCAGAATAGGTCTTTACTGAAGGCTAGAAGCTTATACGTTTAATCAAAAATACAACCATCTCCAATCGTCTCCAAACGCGACGAAACGTCGTGAAATCGCAAAATAAAGCGTTTTTGAAAGGTAGAAGCTCATATCTTTGATGAGAATTTCCACCACCTCCAATCGTCTCCAAACACTATGAAACGTCGTCTAATCGCAGAATAGGTCGTTTCTGATGGCTAGAAGCTTATACGTTTAATCAAAAATACAACCATCTGCAATCGGCTCCAAACGCGACCAAACGTCGTCAAATCGCAGAATAGGTCGTTACTGAAGGCTAGAAGCTTATATGTTTAATCAAAATTACAACCATCTCCAATCGTCTCCAAACGCGACGAAACGTCGTGAAATCGCAAAATAAAGCGTTTTTGAAAGGTAGAAGCTCATATCTTTGATGAGAATTTCCACCACCTCCAATCGTCTCCAAACACTATAAAACGACGTAAAATCGCAGAATAGGTCGTTCCTGAAGGATAGAAGCTTATATGTTTAATTAAAAATGCAACATTCTCCAATCGTCTCCAAACGCGACGAAACGTCGTCAAATCGCAGAATAGATCGTTTCTAAGGCTAGAAGCTTATACGTTTAATCAAAATTACAACCATCTCCAATCGTCTCCAAACGCGACGAAACGTCGTCAAAACGCGCAGAATAGGTCGTTACTGAGGCTAGAAGCTTATATGTTTAATCAAAATACAACCATGTCCAATCGTCTCCAAACGACGACGAAACGTCGTGAAATCGCAAAATACAGCGTTTCTGAACGGTAGAAGCTCATATCTTTGATGAGAATTTCCAAAACCTCCAATCGTCTCCAAACTATGAAACGTCGTCTAATCGCAGAATAGGTCGTTTTGATGGCTAGAACATATACGTTTAATCAAAAATTTCAACCATCTCCAATCGGCTCCAAACGCGACCAAACGTCGTCAAATCGCAGAATAGGTCGTTCCTGAAGGCTAGAAGCTTATGTTTAATAAAAAATGCAACATTCTCCAATCGTCTCCAAACGCGACGAAACGTCGTCAAATCGCAGAATAGATCGTTTCCGAAGGCTAGAAGCTATACGTTTAACAACATTAGAACCATTTCCAATCGTCTCCAACGCGACGAAACAGTCGTGAAATCGCAAAATAAAGCGTTTCTGAAAGGTAGAAGCTCATATCTTTGATGAGAATTTCCACCACCTCCAATCGTCTCCAAACACTATGAAACGTCGTCTAATCGCAGAATAGGTCGTTTCTGATGGCTAGAAGCTTATACGTTTAATCAAAAATACAACCATCTGCAATCGGCTCCAAACGCGACCAAACGTCGTCAAATCGCAGAATAGGTCGTTACTGAAGGCTAGAAGCTTATATGTTTAATCAAAATTACAACCATCTCCAATCGTCTCCAAACGCGACGAAACGTCGTGAAATCGCAAAATAAAGCGTTTTTGAAAGGTAGAAGCTCATATCTTTGATGAGAATTTCCACCACCTCCAATCGTCTCCAAACACTATAAACGACGTAAAATCGCAGAATAGGTCGTTCCTGAAGGATAGAAGCTTATATGTTTAATCAAAAATGCAACATTCTCCAATCGTCTCCAAACGCGACGAAACGTCGTCAAATCGCAGAATAGATCGTTTCTAAGGCTAGAAGCTTATACGTTTAATCAAAAATACAACCATGTCCAATCGTCTCCAAACGCGACGAAACGTCGTGAAATCGCAAAATACAGCGTTTCTGAACGGTAGAAGCTCATATCTTTGATGAGAATTTCCACCACCTCCAATCGTCTCCAAACACTATGAAACGTCGTCTAATCGCAGAATAGGTCGTTTCTGATGGCTAGAAGCTTATACGTTTAATCAAAAATACAACCATCTGCAATCGGCTCCAAACGCGACCAAACGTCGTCAAATCGCAGAATAGGTCGTTACTGAAGGCTAGAAGCTTATATGTTTAATCAAAATTACAACCATCTCCAATCGTCTCCAAACGCGACGAAACGTCGTGAAATCGCAAAATAAAGCGTTTTTGAAAGGTAGAAGCTCATATCTTTGATGAGAATTTCCACCACCTCCAATCGTCTCCAAACACTATAAAACGACGTAAAATCGCAGAATAGGTCGTTCCTCAATGGATAGAAGCTTATATGATTAATCAAAAATGCAACATTCTCCAATCGTCTCCAAACGCGACGAAACGTCGTCAAATCGCAGAATAGATCGTTTCTAAGGCTAGAAGCTTATACGTTTAATCAAAAATACAACCATGTCCAATCGTCTCCAAACGCGACGAAACGTCGTGAAATCGCAAAATACAGCGTTTTTGAACGGTAGAAGCTCATATCTTTGATGAGAATTTCCACCACCTCCAATCGTCTCCAAACACTATGAAACGTCGTCTAATCGCAGAATAGGTCGTTTCTGATGGCTAGAAGCTTATACGTTTAATCAAAAATACAACCATCTGCAATCGGCTCCAAACGCGACCAAACGTCGTCAAATCGCAGAATAGGTCGTTACTGAAGGCTAGAAGCTTATATGTTTAATCAAAATTACAACCATCTCCAATCGTCTCCAAACGCGACGAAACGTCGTGAAATCGCAAAATAAAGCGTTTTTGAAAGGTAGAAGCTCATATCTTTGATGAGAATTTCCACCACCTCCAATCGTCTCCAAACACTATAAAACGACGTAAAATCGCAGAATAGGTCGTTCCTGAAGGGTAGAAGCTTATATGTTTAATCAAAAATGCAACATTCTCCAATCGTCTCCAAACGCGACGAAACGTCGTCAAATCGCAGAATAGATCGTTTCTAAAGGCTAGAAGCTTATACGTTTAATCAAAAATACAACCATGTCCAATCGTCTCCAAACGCGACGAAACGTCGTGAAATCGCAAAATACAGCGTTTCTGAACGGTAGATGCTCATATCTTTGATGAGAATTTCCACCACCTCCAATCGTCTCCAAACACTATGAAACGTCGTCTAATCGCAGAATAGGTCGTTTCTGATGGCTAGAAGCTTATACGTTTAATCAAAAATACAACCATCTGCAATCGGCTCCAAACGCGACCAAACGTCGTCAAATCGCAGAATAGGTCGTTACTGAAGGCTAGAAGCTTATATGTTTAATCAAAATACAACCATCTCCAATCGTCTCCAAACGCTACGAAACGTCGTCAAATCGCAGAATAGATCGTTTCTGAAGGCTAGAAGCTTATACGTTTAATCAAAATTACAACCATTCTCCAATCGTCTCCAAACGCGACGAAACGTCGTGAAATCGCAAAATAAAGCGTTTTTGAACGGTAGAAGCTCATATCTTTGATGAGAATTTCCACCACCTCCAATCGTCTCCAAACACTATGAAACGTCGTCTAATCGCAGAATAGGTCGTTCCTGATGGCTAGAAGCTTATACGTTTAATCAAAAATACAACCATCTGCAATCGGCTCCAAACGCGACCAAACGTCGTCAAATCGCAGAATAGGTCGTTACTGAAGGCTAGAAGCTTATACTGTTTAATCAAAATACAACCATCTCCAATCGTCTCCAAACGCGACGAAACGTCGTGAAATCGCAAAATAAAGCGTTTTTGAAAGGTAGAAGCTCATATCTTTGATGAGAATTTCCACCACCTCCAATCGTCTCCAAACACTATAAAACGACGTAAAATCGCAGAATAGGTCGTTCCTGAAGGGTAGAAGCTTCTAAGCTTCCATCCAAATGCCACCACTCTCCAATCGTCTCCAACACTATGAAACGTCGTCAAATCGCAGAATAGGTCGTTCCTGAAGGTAGAAGCTTATACGTTAATCAAAAATACAACCATGTCGAATCGTCTCCAAACGCGACGAAACGTCGTCAAATCGCAGAATAGATCGTTTCCGAAGGCTAGAAGCTTATACGTTTAATCAAAAATACAACCTTCTCCAATCGTCTCCAAACGCGAAGAAGAAACGTCGTGAAATCGCAAAATACAAGCGTTTTTGAAAGTAGAAGCTCATATCTTTGATGAGAATTTCCACCACATCCAATCGTCTCTCAAACACTATAAAAGGACGTAAAATCGCAGAATAGGGTCGTTCCTGAAGGATAGAAGCATATATCTTTAATTAAAATGCAAACATACTCCAATCGTATCCCAAACGCGACGAAACGTCGTCAAATCGCAGAATAGATCGTTTTCCTAAGGCTAGAAGCTTATACGTTTAATCAAAATTACAACCATTTCCAATCGTCTCCAAACGCGACGAAACGTCGTGAAATCGCAAAATAAAGCGTTTTTGAAAGGTAGAAGCTCATATCTTTGATGAGAATTTCCACCACCTCCAATCGTCTCCAAACACTATGAAACGTCGTCTAATCGCAGAATAGGTCGTTTCCGATGGCTAGAAGCTTATACGTTTAATCAAAAATACAACCATCTGCAATCGGCTCCAAACGCGACCAAACGTCGTCAAATCGCAGAATAGGTCGTTACTGAAGGCTAGAAGCTTATACTGTTTAATCAAAATTACAACCATCTCCAATCGTCTCCAAACGCGACGAAACGTCGTGAAATCGCAAAATAAAGCGTTTTTGAAAGGTAGAAGCTCATATCTTTGATGAGAATTTCCACCACCTCCAATCGTCTCCAAACACTATAAAACGACGTAAAATCGCAGAATAGGTCGTTCCTGAAGGGTAGAAGCTTATATGTTTAATCAAAAATGCAACATTCTCCAATCGTCTCCAAACGCGACGAAACGTCGTCAAATCGCAGAATAGATCGTTTCTGAAGGCTAGAAGCTTATACGTTTAATCAAAATTACAACCATGTCCAATCGTCTCCAAACGCGACGAAACGTCGTGAAATCGCAAAATAAAGCGTTTCTGAAAGGTAGAAGCTCATATCTTTGATGAGAATTTCCACCACCTCCAATCGTCTCCAAACACTATGAAACGTCGTCTAATCGCAGAATAGGTCGTTTCTGATGGCTAGAAGCTTATACGTTTAATCAAAAATACAACCATCTGCAATCGGCTCCAAACGCGACCAAACGTCGTCAAATCGCAGAATAGGTCGTTACTGAAGGCTAGAAGCTTATATGTTTAATCAAAATTACAACCATCTCCAATCGTCTCCAAACGCGACGAAACGTCGTGAAATCGCAAAATAAAGCGTTTTTGAAAGGTAGAAGCTCATATCTTTGATGAGAATTTCCACCACCTCCAATCGTCTCCAAACACTATAAAACGACGTAAAATCGCAGAATAGGTCGTTCCTGAAGGGTAGAAGCTTATATGTTTAATCAAAATGCAACATTCTCCAATCGTCTCCAAACGCGACGAAACGTCGTCAAATCGCAGAATAGATCGTTTCTAAGGCTAGAAGCTTATACGTTTAATCAAAATACAACCATGTCCAATCGTCTCCAAACGCGACGAAACGTCGTGAAATCGCAAAATACAGCGTTTCTGAACGGTAGATGCTCATATCTTTGATGAGAATTTCCACCACCTCCAATCGTCTCCAAACACTATGAAACGTCGTCTAATCGCAGAATAGGTCGTTTCTGATGGCTAGAAGCTTATACGTTTAATCAAAAATACAACCATCTGCAATCGGCTCCAAACGCGACCAAACGTCGTCAAATCGCAGAATAGGTCGTTACTGAAGGCTAGAAGCTTATATGTTTAATCAAAATTACAACCATCTCCAATCGTCTCCAAACGCGACGAAACGTCGTGAAATCGCAAAATAAAGCGTTTTTGAAAGGTAGAAGCTCATATCTTTGATGAGAATTTCCACCACCTCCAATCGTCTCCAAACACTATAAAACGACGTAAAATCGCAGAATAGGTCGTTCCTGACGGGTAGAAGCTTATATGTTTAATCAAAAATGCAACATTCTCCAATCGTCTCCAAACGCGACGAAACGTCGTCAAATCGCAGAATAGATCGTTTCTAAAGGCTAGAAGCTTATACGTTTAATCAAAATACAACCATGTCCAATCGTCTCCAAACGCGACGAAACGTCGTGAAATCGCAAAATACAGCGTTTCTGAACGGTAGATGCTCATATCTTTGATGAGAATTTCCACCACCTCCAATCGTCTCCAAACACTATGAAACGTCGTCTAATCGCAGAATAGGTCGTTTCCGATGGCTAGAAGCTTATACGTTTAATCAAAAATACAACCATCTGCAATCGGCTCCAAACGCGACCAAACGTCGTCAAATCGCAGAATAGGTCGTTACTGAAGGCAAGAAGCTTATGTTTAATTAAAAATGCAACATTGTCCAATCGTCTCCAAACGCTACGAAACGTCGTCAAATCGCAGAATAGATCGTTTCCGAAGGCTAGAAGCTTATACGTTTAATCAAAATTACAACCATTTCCAATCGCCTCCAAACGCGACGAAACGTCGTGAAATCGCAAAATAAAGCGTTTTTGAAAGGTAGAAGCTCATATCTTTGATGAGAATTTCCACCACCTCCAATCGTCTCCAAGCACTATGAAACGTCGTCTAATCGCAGAATAGGTCGTTTCTGATGGCTAGAAGCTTATACGTTTAATCAAAAATACAACCATCTGCAATCGGCTCCAAACGCGACCAAACGTCGTCAAATCGCAGAATAGGTCGTTACTGAAGGCTAGAAGCTTATATGTTTAATCAAATTAGAACCATCTCCAATCGTCTCCAAACGCGACGAAACGTCGTGAAATCGCAAAATAAAGCGTTTTTGAAAGGTAGAAGCTCATATCTTTGATGAGAATTTCCACCACCTCCAATCGTCTCCAAACACTATAAAACGACGTAAAATCGCAGCAATAGGTCGTTCCTGAAGGGTAGAAGCTTATATGTTTAATCAAAAATGCAACATTCTCCAATCGTCTCCAAACGCGACGAAACGTCGTCAAATCGCAGAATAGATCGTTTCTAAGGCTAGAAGCTTATACGTTTAATCAAAAATACAACCATGTCCAATCGTCTCCAAACGCGACGAAACGTCGTGAAATCGCAAAATACAGCGTTTCTGAACGGTAGATGCTCATATCTTTGATGAGAATTTCCACCACCTCCAATCGTCTCCAAACACTATGAAACGTCGTCTAATCGCAGAATAGGTCGTTTCTGATGGCTAGAAGCTTATACGTTTAATCAAAAATACAACCATCTGCAATCGGCTCCAAACGCGACCAAACGTCGTCAAATCGCAGAATAGGTCGTTACTGAAGGCTAGAAGCTTATATGTTTAATCAAAATTAGAACCATCTCCAATCGTCTCCAAACGCGACGAAACGTCGTGAAATCGCAAAATAAAGCGTTTTTGAAAGGTAGAAGCTCATATCTTTGATGAGAATTTCCACCACCTCCAATCGTCTCCAAACACTATAAAACGACGTAAAATCGCACAATAGGTCGTTCCTGACGGTAGAAGCTTATATGTTTAATCAAAAATGCAACATTCTCCAATCGTCTCCAAACGCGACGAAACGTCGTCAAATCGCAGAATAGATCGTTTCTAAAGGCTAGAAGCTTATACGTTTAATCAAAATACAACCATGTCCAATCGTCTCCAAACGCGACGAAACGTCGTGAAATCGCAAAATACAGCGTTTCTGAACGGTAGATGCTCATATCTTTGATGAGAATTTCCACCACCTCCAATCGTCTCCAAACACTATGAAACGTCGTCTAATCGCAGAATAGGTCGTTTCCTGATGGCTAGAAGCTTATACGTTTAATCAAAAATACAACCATCTGCAATCGGCTCCAAACGCGACCAAACGTCGTCAAATCGCAGAATAGGTCGTTACTGAAGGCAAGAAGCTTATGTTTAATTAAAAATGCAACATTGTCCAATCGTCTCCAAACGCTACGAAACGTCGTCAAATCGCAGAATAGATCGTTTCCGAAGGCTAGAAGCTTATACGTTTAATCAAAATTACAACCATTTCCAATCGCCTCCAAACGCGACGAAACGTCGTGAAATCGCAAAATAAAGCGTTTTTGAAAGGTAGAAGCTCATATCTTTGATGAGAATTTCCACCACCTCCAATCGTCTCCAAGCACTATGAAACGTCGTCTAATCGCAGAATAGGTCGTTTCTGATGGCTAGAAGCTTATACGTTTAATCAAAAATACAACCATCTGCAATCGGCTCCAAACGCGACCAAACGTCGTCAAATCGCAGAATAGGTCGTTACTGAAGGCTAGAAGCTTATATGTTTAATCAAAATTAGAACCATCTCCAATCGTCTCCAAACGCGACGAAACGTCGTGAAATCGCAAAATAAAGCGTTTTTGAAAGGTAGAAGCTCATATCTTTGATGAGAATTTCCACCACCTCCAATCGTCTCCAAACACTATAAAACGACGTAAAATCGCACAATAGGTCGTTCCTGACGGGTAGAAGCTTATATGTTTAATCAAAAATGCAACATTCTCCAATCGTCTCCAAACGCGACGAAACGTCGTCAAATCGCAGAATAGATCGTTTCTAATGGCTAGAAGCTTATACGTTTAATCAAAATACAACCATGTCCAATCGTCTCCAAACGCGACGAAACGTCGTGAAATCGCAAAATACAGCGTTTCTGAACGGTAGATGCTCATATCTTTGATGAGAATTTCCACCACCTCCAATCGTCTCCAAGCACTATGAAACGTCGTCTAATCGCAGAATAGGGGGGCGATCGGAGATCTCTGTTCTGCGCCGTTCGTTCGCGTTCGTTCTGATGATCGCACGCGATTGGCTGAAGCCGGACAACTCGCGCCATTCTAAGGGGCGTGGCCATTTCTTTTTTTTCCTTGATGTTTTCATTTTTGGTGACGTCATGCCGCGTCATAACGAGCATGTCGTCTGCTAAAAGTGAACGGAGAGCGAGCCCGTTCGCTCGCGTTCTCTCGAGCGAACAACGGCGTCGCACTGCATGTATTTCGAGTGATGCGGCGGTTGCGGCTGCCGCAACAGCTGATTTTGAGAAAATGGCGCTTGCAACGGTGCTTCCTTGCTACGTTGGCGTTTCTCGAAGCAGATGCAGAATGGTAGGAGGTGCGAAATGCGTTTGAAGAGATGAGAGAGTGTGAATTCCGGCGTCGCTTTCGTTTCTCGAAACGTACTGTACCTTGGTTGTGCGACGATCTCGGCCCCGTCATCGGGTGCCAACGAACCAGTGGGATTTAAACAGAGCGGAAGGCGTTGTGCGCGCTGAGATTTTTGCGATTCGGATGCTTCCAGCGAGCTGTCGGCTGCGAGGAATTCAGCGGCCTGTCGCAGTCGTCCGTCAGGAACACGCCATTACTGTCGTTCGCGGGCAAAAACGGTGGGTGGCCTTTTCCGGCGACCGCAGACGCGAAGAGCGAACAAAGGCGGCGTTCGCGCGGCTCGGGCAGATTCCCGTTGTGGTCGGGTGCGTGGATGGTACGCTCATCGCAATCCCGAAGCCCCATGGCCTGAGCTCCGCGGACACGACGCATTACATGTCGGGGAAGGGACTCTACGCATTCAACACCATGATCGTGAGTATTATTCATGCATTGTATGCGTAGCGAATTGTTTCATTTATATCGCTTAAACTTTCCGCTTTACTGAGGCTGTTGCAACTGAGTATAAGTGGGAGCGGTATTTTCGATCTATCCATAACGGGAATTGGTTCGTTTCAGGGCACTTCGCTTAGGATAAGCGATGAAATCATGTGACGCGGAGTACACTTTGGTTCAGCGGCCTGCACAGTGCATAATATTACCGTTGCTCGTTCGCCATGTGTACCCGAAGCTTGATTCTCGATTTGTACTTGTTGAGATTAGCGCTCCCAGAATGTGCCGTAGTATGTCCTTATTGTTCATTGTCGTGATGGACGTTACATGGATCAATACATGGATAGATGAATAAACTTTATTTCGGTCCCTCGGAACGCGCCCTAGAATGTACATTAAATACGCATTGTTTCATAACCCTTTTTTCAGTCGAAGTTTTTCGTGTTGTAGATATTTTGTGATACATTGCCTTAAACATACAGCAGTAATTTGGTTAAAAGGCTTTGGTGGCTGGAAGATGGGTTGTTCCAAGCAGTAAACATGCAGACTACCCTTTGACACTGCATTGTCCTCGTGTTAGAACTTATGGTACAAGTCCTACCCTGTCGATGATTTGTCCATAGCTATGTTTCAACAGTCAGTAACAGTGAAGACAGATGTAGTTACATTAACCTAATACCCAACATTGTACCCAAGGTCATTTATGGGTACAATTTTGACTGAATTGAATTCTGCAGACATGTGATGCCGACCTCTGGATGTCAGTCCATGTTTCCTGGGGTCATGTCATGACTAGTGGGTATGGCGGGGGAGCCCTCTCCGTCAGCACCTGGAAGCAAAACTTCGGCTTGCTTGGTAAGTGCTGTCAATGCTTGCCATATTCAAGACGTTATCACTACAGCTGTCATGCCGACCTCGTGCAGGAGACTCCAGCTTTACATTAGAACCGTGGTTCCTGACACCAGTGCCCGGACGACCAGCTCGTGGCACCCCTGATAACCACTACAACAAGGCCCACACCGCCATGCGCAATGTTGTGGAGTGGTGCATCGCTGTAAGCTTGTGCACAGCTGCTCAAGCATCATTGCTGCTTGTGCAGCTCTGCACGACATTGCGTTGGCGGCACATGAGCCTGTTCTCGAAGGAAACGATGACGACACCGACGATGCTGACTGCTGCCAGCAGCAGCTGAGCTACCACCACCACACCACCACAACGGGAGCCAGCAGCAGCGCAACCGTGTAGTGAACCTGTTTCGAGAACCACAGGGCCTGCATGCTTGAGCACCTGCGCAGAGTACGCCGCCGCCTGCAACGACCTCGGCAGCATTGTGTGGTGCGTGTTTGTCTTTGTTCATTGTGTTTGTCACTGTGTTTTTTTTTTACTACACTTCAAATGTTTGCTACACATATCAACGAAACAGCGTTCTCCTATCAATGAATAACCCCTTGAATAGGTTGGCAAAAAATGTGAAGCTCACCCTGACTCACTCGTGAAATATATTTTGCTCTTGGGGCTCACTCGAAACTCAGACTCACCAAAATTTTCCTCAAGCGGATTCACTCGGACTCAGGCTCACTAAAATGTTTTCACCCGGACTCGAACTCACCAATGTATTACTCACTTGGACTCACAGCTCGATCTGAATCTGAGTCGACTCATGCGTGAGTTTGCCGACCTATGCCCCCTTGTCACACAACGCCATGCTGATGAAATACTTCGAACAGGTTGTAAAATATGGCGCTTCACACTAAGCACAAGTGAGAGCTCAACTGTGAATGGCACATGGTGCCATTCACAGCCAAAGTGGTAACCGTAAAAGGCTGTTTGAATCAGTACAGCAAGATGCGGTAGCTTTAGTGCAACAAGAATCGTGCTTGTAAATGAAGTGAACAACAAGGGTGGTGTCAGAATTGAAATTTTATTACAAGTATCACGAGCAATGCACATAAAAAGCAAAATAAATAAATATCCTTTAAATTTAATGCCAAGGAAAAGAATATAAAAGTAGCTTCCTTTTATAATATACAAATGGAGTTATTACAAAGTGCCTGCTGCTCCTCTGCAACAACACACGCGTCTCGCAGCACGAAAGTCATTGTATTACATGAAAACAAGGCACAGTCGAACCGGTATTAATTGAACTCGCTAAAAATGCAAGTTGTTGGTTGCTGATATGTCTTCCTCTATTACTGATTTCTGTTTGTACCCAATCCTGTTATCTAAACACTTCTAAGCAACAGCAACACGTATTCGTCAACTATTTTTTGGTCTTGCAATATTTCAAAATTGTTGTGCAACCTAGACCATTCACAAACGCTTTTCTTTTTTTCTAGGATGTGTAAAAATCGATAGAAAACGTACAGTGTGCCACAATATTCTACACGTATACACTATAAACATAAGGATATACTACAGTGCACTATGTGCATATACTACAAAATTGCTCAATGCATGACTTTGTATAATGAGATTTTAAAAAATGACATGGCAAAACATGATTTATAAATGAAACCACACTGTGCTATGCACATGTACTACAAAACTGCTGAATGCATCACCTCGCACGATGAGATTAAAAAGAAATGACATCGCAGGACACGATTTACCATTGAGCTACACTTTACTATGTACAATGAAACAGCACATCAGTGCTTCTGATATGCAGAAAAAGAAAATTAACTGAAAGAAAATTGCAGGGCACCATTGAAGCAAACCAGCGTATCATAGCTCGTGATGTGAACAAAAATAAATCTACATATATGTACAACTAGTCTTTACAAATCACTGTGCAGGTGCCTTCCGCTGCAATGAGGGCCCGGGCGAGGGTACCAACGCCTTGCAATTTGTGGACCGCGTCACCGAGAAGTTGAACCTGACGCAGCTTTCCAATGATGCCTGGCCCTGCCGCCTGGTGTTTGCGGCTAGTAACTCCAGCGCCTCGGCCTGCCGGTTGCCCCCATCTCGCAGCTGCGGCATGAGCTGGAAACTAAGAAATGTGTTGCCATTATCATCTATAAATTTCCTGCTACTGACTCTTCGCTGGAAGCTTCTGTTCGTGAAGAGTTTCAGTGTGTGCAATAATTTCCTCTCTGTTGAAAATCCACTGACCCAACGGCATCCATGAATGGTGCTTGGTTCACCGCACAACCAACGCACTTCGTTTGGACAGACCAAAGCGGTGCCGGAATTCATTTTCGCTCATCTCATCAAACGCATCTCACGCCTCTAACCACCTCTGCATGAGAAGCAACCAAACAGCCCTTTTCAGGGCTACACAATCGTTTGCCCGGCTTTACGCGATGACTGACACAATCTCCTTCCGAAACCCTAGCTGCTGCAGTATGCAAAACATACAGCAAGCAGGTGTAACACAGGTGCTAACATGTGCATTTGTGTATGATGGCTATGTGAAAAAGTTATATAACGAGCTTGCTTTTTGAACAGTATATTTAGCAATAGCACATTTTCAGTTTCACTTTTGAAGCAATTGACAAAATAGAGAAACATTTCAAGATGTTGAACATTTTTGCAATGCTACCTTTTTGCTACATCTGCAAGGCAGGACACCTGTTTATTCCATCTGACAGTTATGCATACAACTAGCTCCTGCAACCGTTTGCCAAATTTTTTTTGTGCAGCCTTTTGTCTTTATGCCCACAGATGTCATCTCTTCACAAACATATGCCTGCACGCATGAGCATCACCTGTGAGCATGTAACACCATCTACAGTTAATCAAATAAATCAGCGAAAACTTACGAGTTGGGGCACGGGAAAGATCCTGGGCCACATCCTCTTCAGCCACACCAGTAGCAGCTGGAGCAGGGCTCACCTGTTATAGTAAGAAGTTTCTTGATTGACACACTGAGTGCAATAAGAAGTATGGAGTGGAAGTGGACAATAGCAATGTTTTTTTAGAATGTTCAACAGCGGCATGCTATGACACACAGACTTCGGAGAGAGGGGTGGAGGGAGGCAAGCCTACTGGCTACGCACCTCACTCGACTCGAGGGTCTGAGAAATGGGTTGTAACAAGTAGGGTGCTCTAGTGAGCCTTCGAAATATAGTTCGCGGCTGTTCATTCGTCATCACCGCAAATGTGGCTGTTTCGCATTCTGTTCTGGGCGGCGCAACGTGTTAGCACCTCAGCTAACGCGGCGGCCGGGTGATCCACTCGATATTGTTTGAAAAAGTAAAACTAACAGCGCGTAATGGCTCGAAGCAAACGAGCCCACTTGTTCGCAGCATACAAGTAACAATGATATTCTAAGCCAGTGCTTACCGATTCAGACCACCCGAACTATGGGCCTCGCACACTCGTCCCTGTCAAGCACGACGCGGCCACGGTAATCCGAAATCTGGCCGCCTCGGGTGCTGCTGTAAAGCACAAGCGGGACGTGTAAGATGACCGACCACAATACAATTGTGCTCGCACTCACCTCTGCTGCCCTCGGAGTTTGGCAAGACCCTGCTGCGAATAGTAGCGCTCATTCCTCCATCGGGCTTGCCACTGGTGTTACGCGCAGGGACTTCTTCGTTCAAAAGCGCTACTAGCTCCTGCCACATGTCGTCCCGGTCCTCCCTCGTGAACGACGGCTCCAGCGGGCACGACAGACTCGCGATCTGTGGGTGCTCTTTCACAAAAGCCAGCAGAAGCTCCTTTTGACGATCCGACACCCGAGAACCAACGCAGACGTTGCGATCGGACGACATTTGAAACTACGTCAGCCGCTACTTTTCTCTTTTTTTTTCGCGTGCGCGACACCATCTAGCGACGACGTCAAAAAAAACTAACATTATTAAATATCATCACTCAAAGCTGTTGCTGTTTGAAAGAGTGTTTGAGCTTGAGAAGCAAAAACAATAATTTTCTGTAAAGCAATTATATTTATTAAAAGGCGAGAAACGCTTCGCGGTCCTTGTGCCGACGTCACAGGATGCGCGTCTACTTCCGGAAAGCTGTCCGCTTCACGATTGGCTGTTCTCTTCCTCTCGGCGGTTCTAGGCGGGAGAGCTGCGCCTCCTCTCACTTCTGTGACGTAGGCACCGCAGAACGAACGCGGAACGAACAGATCTCCGATCGCCCCTCTGTTTTTCACATCGGAATTCTGGCGGCGGAACGCTGCAGCTTTAGACAAATCAGCAGTGCTTGGCAACCAGTGCACTTTTCTTTTGCTCGAGCCGTACGGCTGTGCTCGCAGTCGATTTCATCTCTGTTGGCGCTTGGTTCACTTTATTTAAGACGATCACTTGTGAGATATCTATCACTTACATTGCGCGTTGATTGGCGGGTTGGAGAGTAGCGGGTAAGTTGTCACTTTAATCGTTGCACACGCGGGATTCTGCGGCAGTCAAAGTGGCGTTGTCGCCGAACGAGGTTATCTCAGAAAGCGGCCCGTGTTTGAACGCTGATTTTAAGGTGAAGATGCGAACCAAGACAAGGGAACGTGTGTCTCACTTGTCCCTGTTTTTTTACGCAGTTTTTCGTAGGAACGTAATGTGCAGCAGTGCAATGTGCACTGTCGGTGCCTGTTATCCGCAAAAGAAAAAGAAGAAAAAAATTGCCATTATCGGCGCGTCACTGTATCCTCCCTTCGTATGCGGGGCCCCGCGCTCGACAGCATCGAGGTCAGTATTCAGCAGCACAGCAGATTTTTTCCTTCCCACCTGATTTTTCTTCCGTCTGAATGCACCATTTTAAAAATATGAAAGGTGCGTATTCGAGTGTTCCTTCTGCCAGTGGACCGTACTGTACGTCTAGAGGCAATAGCTTCCAAGGTCTCGCGAAGGACACTGGTTACCTTGCAACAGGCTGAGCGGGAACTTGAAATTGACTTGTTTGGACAAACCGTCCTGTTCCCTACGAGTCATGACTGAAAAGAAGTCTATACTGACTACATGTCTTCACCTCTCAGAGCAAGAACAGTAACAGCGCTTCTCTCAAGGCGCATAGTAAAGTCCTTGAACGGGGAACGACGTTTCGGCAAGTGGACTCGTCTTCGTCAAGGCAGCGAGCGATATGTACACTTCACTGTAGGAGAGAACAAGGACACTTGTCAAGGCGTTGGCTCCGGCGACATTGCCATGTTCAAGGATTTTTCATCGCTGCAAGCCTCCATATTCCCCTGAACTTCGCTGTGGTTTGAACAGCGCTGTGCTTTGTCCCTTCTTCTTCTATGTCCGCGTCGTGTTTGCGCTGTTTTTCGAATATGTTCAAGGCATATAAGTTCTTGAAGGATAGGAAAACGGCGCTGTCTTTCTAAGTGCAGAAGAAATACGACATCGCATGCGTATATAGGCAGAGGAAAACCCACGGCGTAGATGACGATTGCACGAGCGACGCATGACAGGCCAGCTCTGCAGACCTGAGCACAAGAAGAGCAAATGAGCTGGACCGCAGTGACTTATTGACACGTGATGCGAGCTGTGCAACACTGTCAAACCGAACACTAGAACGGGCACATAATGCATCCTGTGTTACCTTCGTTCCTCCTTGTGTATGTGGGGCAGAGGCTGCACAATTGAAATAAAATGTAATTAAATTACATCAACGTTAATTGCTTTCCTAGAATTTTTTAAAAATAATTAAGTTACATTACGAATTACAGTTGGCCGAAAATAAGGACATCACATTGTCGTTACTTTTGAAAAGTTAGGGAAACTACTTTAACACAAGTTAGCAAAAGCAATGTTAATCAAGGGTTCGTGTGTGGATGATACGCGGCGTTTCTGTGGGCCTGCTTCGTTCCCGCGATCGAGGTTTGGCGCTCAGATTAGCTTGTGTTTGTTATTTTTCTTTCCTTTTCTGGTCAATTTTTTATGCCATGAGGGAAGCGGACATGCTGTATTTCAGTGAGAAGTAATTGGGAAAGTAATGAGTGATTTTTCTTGAAATTACCCGCTCGAAGTAATACGCTGCATATCTAAATTACCAGCCGACAAAAGTAATCCATTACATCGCTCATTACAGCAAAAATGTACTTTAATTACTGTAATTTCATTAATACCAAGCAGTGTGATTAAGGGGGGTGGGGGTGTATGTCAAACTCCGGCGCGTCTTGCACGTTTCGTCGTGCATCTTCCGCTCTTGGAAAAAGCCGCACAAAATGTGATATATTGCAATAATTGTATAGTCGAATAGCGTTGCTGCTTTGAAGGCGGGGTGAGAGATACAGTAAGCTCACGTTCGTACGTTTCTAAAAAAGAAAAAGAAAAGAAAAACTGGGAACAATACGTACTATCCGGGAAAACGTAGAATCCGAATTCACTAATATATCGCGTAGTTTCGATAACGATATCGCCAACGTTGACAACGGGACATCGCGCGAAACGCGAACGTATCGACGAGGTTGTCTATAGAGAGAGACAGAGGAAATAGTTACAATATTGTCACGAGGTTGTGGCGGTGACGAAAGCAGAACTCAGTCAGTCAAGATTAAACTCTTTGTTTGGCGGACGTGTGCCCAGTAAAAGAATGACTCAAAGTATACAAGCAACACTCGCTGTACAATGATAACGGCGGGCACAGACGTCGGGCATCGGCTAATCTGCTCGTCTGTGAAATGCGTCGGCTTTTATAGATGCCATATCGAACCTTTCAGGGTTATCGCTGGTGCTTTCGTTAGGTCTAGAATAAACTCGGTTACTTAACGGCACAGTCTGAAACAATCGCGACGTTTCTAAGCATTGCGACGCGGCTTGCGACGACTGGTGGTAACAGGCTTTTGTGGGTGAAATCCGGTGACATCAAAAATAAAGGAATGAGGGCGCCTGGCAATATGAAGGGAAAACGGTATGCAGAACAATGTGTCATGCTTCATAACACATCTGCAAACAACACGAGAAGGAAGGAAAAGGGGAAGCAGCGTCTGATATAATGGAAATGCATTAATATATCACGCTTATTTAGAAATAAGAGTGATAAAAAGGAACTCTTCTCTTTTTCTTCTTTTTTTCTGAAATAGATCAGCTGAGAATTTGCGCTTGTGTCTTCTTCCTTGCTTCGTCCTCATGTTCTTCGCGCGTACCGTATTCAATCGTATCCTACCATAAGTACCAGACATCATTTTTCCATAACGAAATCATTGCTCCTCGGATTTCGTAGATCTCAAGTTACGTATCGATCTATATATGCTAAGCTTTACTCGACCTGCCTGCAAAAAAACAAAAAAAACAAAAAAAAAAACGAGGACTGGTGTACGGTGCACCTGCGGTGCCACCGGTATCGCGAAGCACAGGCGCTTGCATTTGCGTAGAGATCGAGTTACGCAAACGATGGCACGGAACCAACGTAGGCTAACGAAGTCACAGATGTGGCATATGAATGTATGTACATTCTCTAACAGAAAACATGCAAGTACATTACAAGTAAATAAGTGTACAAGCACACAAGTACATTACAGCTTTTATTAGACAATACAGTGTTTTTAATGGTCTTTGATGGGTATATCCGGAATCGTACGTAATCGCTAAGCTCGATTACTTCGAACCGCGGGCGTTATTTGCCCGAAATATCGACATTACACAGTAAAAAAGTAACTGAAATTTTCTACTTAGCCTTATGTTTAATTGTTTTATACAGTACGGATATCATATTGCAAATGGCGAATTATAGCCGCTGAGCTTGCAAAGGGCCGTAAAGTATATATGTGACTTTTAGTTAGTTCGCTGAATATCAATATCGGTAGTATTTGTAATTCACGCTAAAATACGTAGTTGCTAAAGCTCGCTAAGTTTATCCTTTAGCTCCGATAGAATGGAGTGTTAGAATACGATCATTTTTCCGTTGTTTCTCATTTACACTCTTGCACCTTGCAGGCAGTTGGTACTGTCTATTGGCTTCACTGCAATTGTGGCTATATATGACTATAATCTTCAAATCCCTGAAGTCATTCTGATGCACCGGTACAGGGCTTTCAGCGCGCAATGCGGCCTTCATTTCTTTTTTTTTTTACTTCTAATAATCAGTATGTTAATTGCCGCTATAGATCGACGTAAACACAGTTATGAAGTAAACCTCGATCCCGTCTAAAATTTACTGTTTTATCAGTATCACGTCAAGTTCAGATGTCCTTCATTAAAACGAAATCCCCAGCTGTTGTAGCTGTCTGCATTGAAGTCTTGTTGCGTGCAGTATGTGTGTGTGTGCGAGCGAGAGCGCGTGTGCGTGCGTGCGTGCGTGCGTGCGCGCGCGCGCCGGCATTGTAATGTGCGCTGAGCGTTTCCCGGAGCAATGGAGACAGATAAAGCAAAAAAAAAAAAACGTTGCGCTTCTACATCGTCAGCAGGAAACGTAACCGTAAGGTTGGGGGGGGGGGGGTGGGAAGGAGAGAGAGAGAACGGACCCCATTTTCCGGCTGATTACTCCTTAATCGGGGGTACCTTCTTTCTCTATACTTAATGCCCCGGCAACTAATGGTTGCCGCTGGTCATCACATTGATGAATCGTTCATCTCAGCAACCCCCTCCCCCTCCACTCCCTCCTCGCTATCCAAGCCAAGTCGAGCCGAGACTTGTGGATTGTATGTTCTCAGCAACAACCCGCCAGGGCCCTAAAAGCGGAGATTGAAAGCGTTAGTAGTTCATTACCCTTCGTAAGCGGAAATCCAGTTACGTGGGAATAGCATTACAGTGATTTATAGAGACCGTAAGCGTTAGCTTAACTAGATTCCCCGGGGACGTATACACTGGCGTTGCTGCTAGATCGTGGAACACTTTTTTTTCGTCCGTGTCGCAGGTTCGATTACCGTGGTCTCGCGGCTTGCGCTTGGTCGGAGGAGCATTCGTAAATGCTGTAAAGGAGCGTAAGTGTAGAGATCGCCATCTCTCTCTCTCTCTCCCCTTTAACCTCTTTCCGCAAGACCTTGTGTTCGGCGACTCGTGGGGGCTTTATATGTAGAGGGACTGCAAGTTCTCATCCGCTAGCTGGCTGCAATGTTTTCAACGAAGGTTAAGCTGCGAAGGAACGTGTGTTCGTTAAAGAGATAGTTACGTAACCAGCTTGTGCTCATCGAGTTGCTTCAGTGAGGAGCCGTTGCCATCGGTACGGTCTCGGTCGTCTGCATAATTCGGCCTTCAAGGAGTGGGTGCAGAAACATACGCGTTGATGCAGTCGTATTCGTTCAGTTTCTTTCTTTCTTTCTTTCTTTCTTTCTTTCTTTCTTTCTTTCTTTCTTTCTTTCTTTCTTTCTTTCTTTCTTCTTTCTTTCTTTCTTTCTTTCTTCTTTCTTTCTTTCTTTCTTTCTTTCTTTCTTTCTTTCTTTCTTTCTTTCTTTCTTTCTTTCTTTCTTTCGTTGCAAGAGAAACGAGAAAAGATATATACTTTCGGCAGTGGAGTTCTGTCTAACTGACTTTGGTGACGTCACAAAGAGAATGGAGGGTCCCGAAGTAACTACACCGGTTCTCCTGCTTTCCTCCCACTTTGAACATTGACGGACGTGCGATTTCTACGGCTGCCCACCGTGGTGTGCTAGCGGTTATGGTGCTCGACTGCTGACCCGAAGGTCGTGGGATTGAACCCCGGCCGCGGCGGCCGCATCATGCAGGCAAAATGCTAGATACGCGTGTGCTTAGATCTAGGTGCACGTCAAAGAACCCCAGGGGTTCGAAATTTCCGGAGCCTTCCACTACGGCGTCTGTCATAATCATATCGTAGTTTCGTGACGTTAAACCCCAACGATTATTATTATATTAGATTTCCATGGCAAGGCATATAACTACTCATTAGATGGAGCAGGAAGAGAACACCGGGTTCTCGTCGGTACGTCGGCATTAGCGACGTTCACCCTTTCACGAGAGTCAATCACATTAGACGTGCTAGGTATATTCTGAAAGTATACCGCTCCATCAACCCGGTGATTAGCTCCTGCGTTGCCGCTAATCGAATGGGCTTCACCAAATATCGCGTCTTCATTGATCTGATTGTTCTCTTCTCTGGCACCGCCTGTTGCATTGTTGATGTATCGTGCGTGCCTCGCTACTATATAGAACTCCGCTTATCGTATCTTCGCAGTGCACCGTGACGCACTGTAAGTCGTGTATTACGCATGCAATAACCGTATTGATTAAGCAGGCCTACGCACGGGGTGACTCTGGGTTCACGAGGAAAGAATAATTCGACTACGCGTTCGTTCTACGGCACAACCGAATGCTGCTGTAAAAAAACTCATACTGTCCCTTATGAATTCGCCTAAGACGACTCGAATCCGAAAGCCATGTTCTTTTTATTCTCAGTCGATTGTACCGGAGCTTTCAGCATCTCGCGTGGTTTTGCAGTGCCCGCGACAATGTCATGTGATGACGTCACCACGTGACGTCACAAATTTTCGCGTCTTGTGACGTCACCGCATGATGATTTTTGCGTCACTCGTGTTGACGCTGCTGATGCCACCGACGGTCACTCTTCGCCTTTGATGTGGCAAGGCTTTTGACTTAATAAGTCAAAGTCAAAGTTTATTTTCCATTCTGTTGTACAGAAAGAAAGGACTGTGAAAAAAAGCTGTATTAGACAGCTTGACTAGTTCACAGCCCCATAGAAAAAAGAAAGCAGAAAATAAATATAAAGTAAAAAGTCGGAGCGGTAGCAGTACCGCGGTAAACATGGCGATATGGCAATAAGATCGAAGTATAATAATAATTGTTGTGGTTTAGCGTCCCAAAAGCACGATTTGATTATGAGAGACGCCGTAGTGGAGGGCACCGGAAATTTTGACCATCTGGTGTTCTTTAACGTGCACCTAAATCTAAATACACGGTCCTCAAGCATTTCCGCCTCCACCGAAAATGCGGCCGCCGCGGCCGGAATTCGATCCCGCGACCTGCGGGTCAGTAGTCGAGCACCATAACCACTAGACGACCGTGGCGGGTAATACGATCGAATCGGTACATTAGTTCAAATCATCGGAAGCCCACTAGCTGAAAGAAGGATCACGGACGGTGAGACTGCCGTATACGCCCGTCTGTGGAGCTAAGTTCCTAAGGAAATCCGCGCGGATTTCTCAGAAGTAAACCTCTCATTTTTTGACGGAGGAGGTATTTGTTGGCAACTACAGCTGTAATGTTTGATGAGGGTTGTGTAAACGACGGTTGAAGTCAGTTTTGTCCAGAAGACAGCTTGTCGACCCGCTCTCGCCTCACACTGACGCTGCAGCGTTTCGCGGTTCGTCGATTGGTTGGTACAGCGATGGATCACGCGACACCCGAGCTGTACCAATCGTGGGACGACACGAGCCGCTTCGCCGTATCCAATCGGCGCCCGAATGCATCGAGTAGCCGATGCCGGCCGTCGTCCGCACCGGAAGGCCCTAGAAGGGATCCCCGTCTCCGTAATGTGATCGACTGTGTATATATAGGAACGGGAGCGGGGCGCAGGAAATGAAAACGATATACGGGCCTGGAGAGAGCTATTTCCTGCGCCGTGCCCGCGCGGGCTCCGCATCCTGTAGCTCCCGCCGCTAATTCCCGCGAGATTCCTCGCGTGATCATTCTCCCGAGAATCAGGTAGGGACATCTCCGTGCGAGGGGCTGCAGGAGTGTACTTATCTAGGATAAGTTACTGAGTATTGAATTGCAAATGAGTACTGCAGGGGCGTAGCCAGAAATTTTTTTCGGGGGGGGGTTCAACCATATTTATGTATGTTCGTGCGTGCGTTTGTACGTGTGCGTGTATATATACGCAAGCAAAACTGAAAAATTTCGGGGGGGGGTTTGAACCCCCCCAACCCCCCCCTTGGCTACGCCCCTGGAGTACTGTGCTATCATACTCCAGAACAGGCCTTGCAAATTATTTGTAGGGTAGCAGCTTCGTTGACGTATACAGTTTGAGAAAAAAAAAATTGAGGAGCCTCTTGCCATATATCTGGAAAATTGGGACAAGCGAAGCTTGGCGTGGGCGTGCCTCACGTACTTTCTTTCTTTCTTTCTTTCTTTCTTTCTTTCTTTCTTTCTTTCTTTCTTTCTTTCTTTCTTTCTTTCTTTCTTTCTTTCTTTCTTTCTTTCTTTCCTTCTTCTTTCTTTCTTTCTTTCTTTCTTTCTTTCTTTCTTTTTCATTCTACCCCGCCACGGTGGTCTAGTGGTTATGGCACTCGACTGCTGACCCGAAGGTCGCGGGATCGAATCCCGGCCGCGGCGGCTGCATTTTCGATGGAGGCGAAAATGTGTGAGGCTCGTGTACTTAGATTTAGGTGCACGTTAAAGAAACCCCAGGTGGTCGAAATTTCCGGAGCCCTCCACTACGGCGTCTCTCATAATCATATCGTGGTTTTGGGACGTTAAACACCAGATATTATTCTTTTTCATTCTCTCGCATTGCGCAATGCTCCCTCCTAGCCGTTTCCTTCCTCCATGCCGGGAACAGAACAATCACCCACGTGCTTAGCAGAGCAACACTTCAGTTGCTAAGGGCAACAACGGCAGCCATGAGTTCATGTGCAGGCAACAATGAAATGTGGCAACGTAAAACGACAACTGACCTCGACAAAAGATAAGATTGCCATATCAGAAACGACCGATCGCCGACGAGCCCACGATCAAGAGATGATCAGTTATTGGAGAACGGCGCATACAAGAACGCACGCACGCGGCCGGCGCATTTTCGAAATTCGTGGGCTGCATTTCTCTGCGCGTTTTTTTTTTATTTTCTTCTTTTTCTTTTCGTACGGCACCACCGAATTCTGTGAGTTATAACAAGCTTCAGCCGAAAAATCCATTCATCTAAGATGAATTACTGGGTACAGTAGCAGATCAGTACATCAGATGTAGTACATCATGTAGTACAGTAATCAGCACATCAGTACAGTAGCAGATCAGATATTGCAGATCAGTACTGTGTTATTGCATTCGAGAACGGGCCTTACAATTGAAGTAAAAAAGAAAGAAAGAGTATCTGTTACCCTTCTCGGCCATTCCTGAGTGCCACGTATACTACTCTCTTTAAAGTGACACATTAACTCTTTTTTTGGATCCCAGGACTCTCAGAAGAGAGTATACAGTCATCTCCAAAGGGAGTTGGTGTGCCTCTCTAAAGAGATTCATATACGTGGCAAGTCAGCTCTTAGAGAAAAGAGTCAAGTGTAGTGAGAGCGCCAGGCTTCTTTTTAAGATGATAGTTTGCGTAGCGCCTTTAGGTTATATTACCGACACGTTTTTCCCTATTGAGATCAGAGGTTAATGTAACGCCTAGATGTCGATGTTCTTCAATATTTATTGAGTGAAGTGCCGTTAATTGCGTACGTAAAATTAGTTGGCCTTGTTTTTTTTCCGCGGTCACAGAGGTGCGCGGTAGGGTCTCCGGACTAATTCGACTATCCGCGATGCGCAGCGCCTATAGGGGCGCCACTGAAAGCCGTGTAGCGGCGGCTGTTGGAACAGCTGGTGGGTCGCGTAGCAGACGCCTCATTTGCGCGCGTGCGATTTGCAGCTTGTGCGCGTCCCATATAATTACTTTTGCGGCGATAGTGTGCGCAAAGGAGCCGCACTTTATAATAGTGGACATGTGTCCGATGTCTCAGCTGTATGGGACGACAATGTCACCATACGCGCCAAGTGTTTGTCACAGACAAGCGTCAACAAGCTTCCCTATGAAGTGGAGCTCATCGTAAGTACATCGCTTTCTTTATAACGTCCCGATCACTAACGCCTGCATGCGTTGACGCGTGAACCAACGTTTTTTCTCAACACAGTAGCTTCGTTTACGTGCCATGTGTTTATATAGTAGATTTTGAGGGAGCGCTGTCGCACCGGCGTATAGATTTCACAGGTGCGGCCACGCGAAGGGTCAGCGTTGGTAAAACTTTGAAACCAGCACGATAAATTTGTGAAATATTAAACGATAAACTTGTCATCATCGGTTCAGAAGCGCACAGCGAACATTCTGCACCGATGATCGCATTCCAGTGCCATCAATAGGTAGAATGCAGCCGATTTCGTACAGCACACGTGTGATTCCACGGCGCTTTTGTAAAGGAGCCGTTACCTTGCCCCACATTCTCTGGCATTGCGCTTCGCGCCATTCGTTTTGTAGCGTTAGCTACACTTGCCTAGCCGGAGCCGATTTACCGTGGGTCATCACGAGCCGTGCTGCGCATGGGCGAGGATGAGTGCGGAGCCGGCATCTCAAGCGCTCTCCGCCATCGCCGCGCGCGGCGCGCCGCTGCTGGTGACGGAGAGCGGGAGGAGTGGCGTGGTAGCCGGGCAGACAGACTGGCGCCGGCGCGCGCGACTCGCCGCTGCTGCTCTGCGCATTCGAGAGGGGTGACGTCGTAGCCAGGGGAGTGAAACTTCCTATACCATCCATGGAATGCGATATTCGCTCGCAGCGCCGGATGAACGTCTGGTGTTTGGGAGCGGTATAAAAACATGGCGGCGCATTGCCGACACGCACTGGGGGACGCCATCTTGATGAGGACTGGGGATCTGAGGGGGGCGGGGGAGGGATTTAGCGCCAAGCTCTATTGGGATGCACCAGCCAGATTGAGCGAGCGGAAGTAGTTCAGATGGCGAGCGTGCGACCTTCTTCCTGTTGCGCAACCCGCCACATGATCAAAACGGCAATCGTTGCGTTCTGTTTGATGAAGGTTTGCCCAAATTAGACAAGAATAAAGAGCAAAGTTTGTTTGAATACTTTATTGCCTAAACGTACCATTCATACAGTAAAAACACAACTTGAATATTTTACGCTACTGCTGCAACCGCATCCTGATACGCCGTGCAAGTGTAGAAAACAAAACGACCAGAATGCAGATCGTACCTTTCTTCCGCCGGGATCCGAAAGACTTTTATGCCGGCGTGGCGTGAAGAATTTTGACACCACTCAGCACAGCACGATTTGTGATGACGGCGCGAATCCATTCATGCGTTTGTTTCGCTGAAGCTTGCAAGGCTTTCGCTAAAACAAACTTTACGGTGGTAAAAGCGGCCTTTGGGACAACGTAGGCCGTAGCAGTCATGGGCGCGCCACAAAAAACGCCCCTTTTTCTCCGTGAGAGATAGGACGGCGCAGTTCCCGTTTACCATGGACTCCGGGTGGCGCTCGTATTTTCGCAATCTCGAACTGCAACCTTTTCGGTTCACTTGCGTATTAAAAACTCCGGAGTTAATAAGTAACCTCGTAATAAATATAAAATGGAACAAGAACGTTCATTCATGCTCGTAGGTAGTACAGCCCCCAAACATTAGGATCGCTGCCGTCACGGGACAGAAAAAACGCGAAGTTTCATCCTCCTGTCGTAGCCATGACGCGCGCAGCTATTCGCCTTCGCTGTGCAGTCGCCGTCTGACAATGCGCTGGTGCCGCTTGATAGCGCCTCTGACTGGCCTTTGCAGGTGGGTAACGCCATGGAGAAGGAGAGCGCAAATGCTGCTCAATGGCGCAGAAGAGCCGAGAAGCTTATGTCATCGGATCCAGTAGTTGCCTCGCAGTTAGCGGTTCAGCGTACGAAGAATGAACAGAGGAAGGCTAAACGTGCTGCGGAGACACTGGAGGAAAGGGAGGAACGTCCAGCAAAGCGGCGTCGCCAGGATGCTGAGCGACGTGCCCGACCACCTCTGCAGCAGCAACAACAAGACGCCGTCGATGACGTCAAGGCTCGCCGATCGACTGCCTATACTGTGAAACTTAGCGAAAGCGCCAGTGCGACTCGGACCTTCGAGACGGACTTCGTAAAGAATCCGTTTGGATCAGGGGCGTAGCCAGAAATTATTTTTCTCGGGGGGGGGGGGGGGGTTCAACCATACATTATGTATGTTCGTGCGTGTGTTTGTATGTGTGCATGTATATATATGCAAGCAAAATTGAAAAATTTCGGGGAGGGGTTTGAACCCCCCCCAACCCCCCCCCCCCCCCCTTGGATACGCCCCTGGTTTGGATACGTGTACGACTGTGTGTGAAAGACTATGGCACATGAAAGACTTGACGCCGCTAAGTAGTGCCATGCGTGAAACGTTGAGGCGGCGCCTGAGTGGGGTGAAACCGTGACGCGGGTTTGTACAACGTGCAAGAACTTTCTCGTTAAGCAGAACATTTCACTCTTTAGCGTTACCAATGGGTATCGTTACCCGGCCATGCCGCCAGGTCTACCGGTTCTGAACGATGTGGCCGAATGTGTGTCATTGGAGCAGCAGTAAGCATGACAATCAAGCTAATCCTAGACCATCTGGAAAGCTCAGAATAATCAGCTGAACCTTTGCTAACGCTACGTATATCCTGGCATAGCCGAGCTAAGCCACAGCAATTTTTTTTTTTCAAGAGAGCCTAGGTATCGCGTCTTATCAGTAATAACAACCTCATGTGCATTGTAGCGTACAATGCAGGCGAGGCGACCAAGTGTAAACGTAGTAGCGTTCGCTGAAGACTTAGCGACATAAATGGAGAAATAAGAACACGGTGATGAAAACGCATCCATCCGTGCACTCGCGTAGACGCTCGCGGGAACACTGTTCGCCAGGACCCATCAGCGCTTCCGAGCCGTGGCGGCAGATGGCGTCGCCGGCGCTTTGCGCATCGCCTATACCCGGGGTTCTTCAACGTGCGCCTAAATAAAGGTACAAGGGTGTTATTTTGCACCCCGCCTCAATCAAAGTGCGAATGCCGTGGCCGGTGATCGAACCGGCGACCTCGAGCAGCTCGGCTACCGCGGCAAGTGTCGTCACTGAACGCCGTCAATAGCGTTCGACGGACTGGTTATAAAATTAGAGCAGTTAATACTATTTATAACCATTTTAACGGCGGGGGAATGAAGCTGCGGCTGTGAAAGATAAATCGGCTCCCGTTTAGACCACAACGGACGTGCGTGCCGTTAACTGCAACCCTTCTGACGTCATTAGTGCGCACGAAACGCGTTTTGCATTCAGCGATGCACTGCAGTCCTCGCTGATGATGGGTGTGCTACCGCACTCTCTGAATTTGCAATTATTTCGCGCGCGCGCTGTGGTTGTGTAGCTGTGGCGTGGTACAGTCTGCAGAACTTTTTTTTTTTTTTGCATGTGATTTAGAAAACGCGCACAAATAGAGCCTGTTTCTAAGGACCGGCACCACACATACAGGTATGTATGCGAAGCCGCTCTTTTTTTTTTCATAGCACAAGTTGTTCGACCCCCCCCCCCCCCCCCCGATGTTGCGAGTTATCAGGCGATCGCGGATACATACGACCTGTAGCGAACTAATTAACTTTCAAATCGCGCACGTTGCCTTCGGGCAATTTAAAATGCAGTTTGAGTGTCGCACTCACACGTGCCTTGATCCATGCTTTTATAATGAACACCGAAATTATGTTAGCAATAAGCCGTGAACGTCCTCGCTGGCTTCCGCGTAACCGATTTGCATAATAACGCGATAGCGTTAAAGGGCTCCTTTCGCAGAAATTCCGGGGCCGGCGGCGACGGCGTTGGTTGTGAGAGGAAAGATCAGCGTTGTCCTTGACCGAAAAATCGAGAATGTGGCAAATAAAATAAATAATAAAAATATTCGGTTCGAGTGAGAATCGAACACAGGCATGACAAAGGCGTAGCAGAAGCGTGGCAGCAGCGTTGCGTGGCAGAAGCGTAGAATCGCTCCAGGCGTCAAAACACGTGAATTGTGCAACGAGCGGGTGTTCTTGAAGGCCCACCCATTACAAAGCGCTCAGACATATTTAATCATCAGCAGCAGCAAGAGCATCAACAAAGTGAGCAGCTGCGTGTGATCGCATGTTGCCTTATACGGACGCGTGAGCCCTTCGCCGATTCGCAAAAGGAAAGAATTATGGTTTAGTGGGCACTTCGCAAGTCTACTTGCAGTAGGCACTCTAGGATAGTTTTGAAACGGCCAATGCTACGCGCACAGACGTTCGTTTCCTTGCGGCACGGCTGAGGCATTCACCGAGAACCGAAACTCTATCAATTGAGAAGGCGATGCGCACGGGGCCCGATTACGCTATCGCGTTCTACTCTTGAAGGCGAAGCTCAAACGTCCTCCAGGTTTTT
>NW_023615478.1:0-100001 GCF_013339695.2 Rhipicephalus sanguineus
CATTTATAGGCACTATAAGAACACTATAAAAGCCCTTCCTTAACCTCTAATTCATGCTCATATATCCAAATGGCACGATAGGAGCGCAAGGAACAAAATAGGCATTTGCCTAAAATCCGGTCTCTACTGATGACAGGGCTAATAGTAGCTGGTCAAGTTCTTGCATATGCATTGTTATAAAGTGTGCAACAAGGCTAGGCACAAGGTAAGAACCAACTGTGTTGTTTTATTCCTTGTTTTACCTTGTGTGCCGTCTGGTCTCACAGCTTGTCATGCGCATTGTTGAACTGAACCAAGTACAGAATAGATTATTTAGATTGTATTTAAAGGGGCTGTGCAACCATATTTCAATCGCAGAGTTCTGCATCACATGTTCCCTTTATCATCTATAGATGAATGCAAAAAGAAGTAGGAAAATTGACACTGTCTCATGTGTAAACAAAATTTATTCAACTTACGAATTCAAAATAAAAGCAAATGACAAAAATAGGCATACCATTCTGCATTTCACTCGCCCAGCGAGAGCTTATGCTGCTTCCACTCAGAATGTAGCTTTCATTCAGCGGCAATCAAAGCAGTTGTCCATTGTGGCCTTGCCATGACAACCCATAGCCACACTTCCCGGCAGGCTATTTGCCTTACTTGAGTGCTAGTAGTGACATCTTCAGAGTACCTCTTCAACCACAACACCTATAACATTTGTATTGCACCATTTTTGTCGCAGAAAGATGAAAAATAAAAGTTATTACAACTTAAGGCTGGTGCTGCAGAAGCATTTGCTCTAGTATTAGGAGAAAGGTATTACTTTACTGTTGTGTTATTATTTCTGTGTAGTGTAGTTGACATCAGTGTTATGAAATGGTGCCACCAGTGCTGTTGTGTTCCACCGGGTCCAGTGCAATGAGACATGAAAGTGCACCAGAGATTTCCATAATTTGTTGGCATGAAGCCTGAAAGAACGCGTAGCACTTGTTACTGTTAAAGGGACCGTCAACTGATTTTTCTAGACCCATTTTCTTATGACGCGACAGAAAGCTCACCCTTCGCAGTGTTTGTAGCTGCAGTAATTAACCCCAAAAACACGTAGTTATTTTACAAGCAGTATTTTTCGATCTGAAAGGCTCTAAACACGGATGCAGCTTTCCTCCAGCAACGCTGAGAATTGATAGCGATGCCGCCAGCCCTTTTCGCGATTTGTGAAAGCTATTGTTGTTATGCTTTCGTAGGCGTTCCTGTAACTATGCTTAACCACCTTTATTTATAGCTTTTCAACTATTTTTGAAAATAAGCTGTTATAATGAGATGATGTGGCATTATACACCTTCTCTGTATTTGTACGACGTTGTGTGCTCATGCGTCCAAGGTTGCCTGCGCCTATGTCATGGTGGCTTATCCTGGTGTTGTTACTCTCTCGATGCACGAGCCAAGCCAAATCATCGAAAACGTCACTACGCATATGCGCGGCCGCGTCGAGTAGCAGCGCGCGTCATTTCTGAGACGAGGTGTAGGTAGCAAAACTATGTCGCTCCAAAATCTTAGCGACCTGGAAACTGCGTGCACGGTTGCGTGAGCACGCTGAAAAGTTGCTCAAGATGCGCTCTCGAGCATGGGATCATTACGTCATGCGAAGGCAGCGCCACTTTAATGCATACTACTAAAGCAGGCCTATATGTACATTATTATGGAGCAATACCTTTTAAGATAAAGAAACGAACAATATTTCAATACTAACAAAAAAATCGTCGACCGCGTACAGCAGTCAACGGTCACGTGGCCATCTTCATCTGATCATTCATGTTTTTGCCGCCAGAGGCGCCACAGGTGACTTTTCGCGACTTTCAATTAAGAAATAAAAATATAAATCCATCTCTGACGAAAAAAAAACAGAGTTGGTTTGAGACAATGCGACGGACAATCTTTACATCAGTGGAGTCAACTCATTTCATATTCTGGGCAGTTGTCAGGCCCTTTAAAAAGTAGCAGCTACATGTAAGGTGTTGCCATGTGCTGTGCGACTTTTGGGCCTAACTAGTGAAACTGAACAATATAAGCACATGTGTCGCATGTCTTCTGCCTCACATCTGCTGCCGAAAATTGTTGGTGTAACATGCTGCGATTGGCACAAAAGCTTGATTGTGGAGCAATTTAAAATGAATACTTTGATCTTGCCGCTTTCATTGCTGCTGAAGTATCATCTGGTCCTATCGTGAGAAAAAATGGAATAAAAGCAGCACACATAAATTGCAGTGCAGGGCACCTAAAAAATGATACACTCGGCTGTTGGCAAAAAATCGATTGAGGTCTGTCCAAGCAGTGTAATCCATAGTCCATACAAGTTTATCAAGTTGTCTACAAAGAATGTCAGACCCATGGCATAAACTAATACTTACCTAAGTCCAGTGAGGTTGTGTTTGAGGACAGACCAGTTTCCTTGCTGTTCTTTTCACCTTACCTGGAAGCTGTATCTCTCTAACAAGAGCGTCATCAGAAATGTCCATTGACGTTGTCAATGACAGCAATGCCTTATGTTCACTCACAGTTGGCAAGTCTGCGTTGACAACATAGTCAACAGCAGGAATACCTTCCTGTGTAGACATGCTCTCAGGATAAATGCATTGTGAAAGCAGAACTTTACTCCTGAAAGGTCACTGCTTTCCACAATGGGAGGCAAAAATGTTTGAGGCCCGTGTACTTAGATTTAGGTGCACGTTAAAGAACCCCAGGTGGTCAAAATTTCCGGAGCCCTCCAGTACGGCGTCCCTCATAACCATATCGTGGTTTTGGGATGTTAAACCCCAGATATCATTATTATTATTATTATATTATGCTTTTCACAATGCCTTCACTTAAGTTGAACCAATATCTTGAGGACATGTCCCACTCCCTCAAGAGGAAGGTGCATCTGTTTAGTCAAACAGTGCCAATAATGAACCTTCCAATTCCTGATGATATGCATGTAAGTAGATGGAGTTTATGTGGCAGAAACATCAGCATTAATTTTTTGCAGTTGTAATTTAACATGATAATAGAAAATTTTAGTTCAGAACCATCACACAAGAAGATTGCTCCACAGTGTCTGGTATTGTTGGGGGACTGCTAGAGAGAAAAATTTGTGATGTGCAACACAATTTCGATTGATCTAAGACACCACCATTTCAAAAGCGCATCCACCAATATCTTCTCTAGAGGTTTCTAAGCTTGTGCGATAATTCCAGCCTAGTATGCGAATAAAAAAAAAATTCTTTGGAAGTTACCCATTTTTGTAACAAGTTCCATATCTATTAATTAGTTACTAGGCCTATTCTCTTAAATACTGAATAGTTAGCTTTCACTTACTTAAATGACATTATTTCTAGTAAAATTGCAATATATCCGTACTGGTTTGAGTGGCTGGTGTACTTTGACAGGACTTCACAGCTTCTTTTTTAACTGTGCTAAGCTAAGCCAGCATTCAAAAAAAGGTGAAAAGGAGCCTGTAATTGAGGTGCAATAAAAGGAGTAAAACAGGTGCAAAGGAGCCTGCAATTACACGTTACCACTGTGACTGGTCTGTGACCTTGGTGTACTTGCAGGCAGGATTTTTCTAAGTTTAGTTACCCATTTGCAGTACTATGTTGTACATTTCTACATCCTAAGATATTATTTATGGGTTAAGCTGTCAGCCATGTTCACATGCTAAGACATAAGCGTAGTAGGAGTAATGAGAAGAGTAGCAAAGCAAGAAATTCAAGTTATATTAGTTTTAGAACTGATAGCTGATAATGCATAGTATCAGCAAAGCTCACAAACATTGTATGCAGTTATTACAGTGCAATATGGGCAAGTAAAGAATGTACAGCAAAGCAAATGTTATTTGTTGCTTTACCAATGACAGCCATGAGCCTTTCATGGCAGAAAGAGAAAATGTAGAGCCACTGTTGTAGTGCGAGACATAACTCCCCACCCTTGCCGAATCTCATCACTTCCTCGTCACTGGTACGAGAAACAGCGCGACACACGGGACAGTGAAGGCGACGCGCTGTCCGTCTCCTTCACTGTCCCGTGTGTCGCGCTGTTTCTCGTATCGTCGAACATGTACATGTACCAACCGGCCCAAATACGCACCTTATTGTCGTCGTCACTGGTAGTTCCGGTCTGACGTAACAGCGTCTCCGCGTTTCCTTCGCTCAGGACGGGGTCACTTTCGATATCGGCCTTGAAATTCGAGGATGAATATCTCAAATTACGTGCAACATTTGGCCTTTCTAAAAAATGGGACAATCAGGGGTGGCGCCAGGATTTTTTTACTGAGGGGGGGAGGTCACCCACGACAAGTGGGTTCCTTCAGGGAGGCTGGAAACATATGCATTGTATTTTGACTATGCTTGCTCTTGGGTGGACAAGGGGGGGGGGGGGGGGGCAGGCGGAAAACCCCCACTGGCGCCGCCCCTGCCTACAACTCTTCCCTTTAAAGGGACACTAAAGGAAAATAACAATTTATGTTAGAGTGAAAGCCCAATGTATGACAACTTCTAAAACGGCAATATTATCAACAGCAGTGCCCTACTTACCGAGAAATTAAGCTAAATGTATCACATGACGAGCGCCACGAGTGGGACATTTTCGAAGTGATACCGATGACGTAGGGAAGTCGGCCTACAATAAATCACTAGTATTCAAACTAGCAGCAGTAAAAAAAGAACATTCCGAGCATCAAAAGACGTAATAAAATGCTGTTTGTTCGTTTCAGCTTGATTCATGGAAAACAAAACCTCCGTGGCGTTGCCATGGGGAACGGCGCGCGTGGTTCAAAGGTTCCGTTTTCGCCGAACTGTGCCTCGCCCGTCTCAGTGGTAGTTTCGGGATCGCGTACTGCCATGCGTGTTTTGCGCGCTCGTGAAGGTCGCTCTGACAGAAAGTTCGACAAAATGCCGCATGCGTGTGATATTGCCGGATGCCCGAATGGTGCACAACGCCAGTGCTGCAGCAAGGAAACCGGTGTGTCTTTTCACTGGGTGCCGCGGAATGAACCCTTACGCTCGAAGTGGCTTAGTGTCATGCCATTGCGCCAGTGTGCTAAACAGTCAAAACCTCTGCGTGTGTGCTCGCTGCACTTTCGCACTGAGGATTACGAGACCAACCGCAACTTGGTGACGGCTTTGAATGTGCCCATCCAACAAGTCTTTGCCGCAGCGCCGTTGTTGCTACTGTGGGTCCCGCTACTTCCGCTCGGCTGCTACTAGTGTCGGCGGCCGCGCAGTAAAAGCGGGCAACGTTGGGCATGGCAGCAGTGACGTATGAGAGTCGTATTTTCAGGCGGGGGATTTGAAGCGCGCTAACGCGATGCGGACCACTAAAAACGTGATTTTATTTCAAAATAAGCACTTCCTTGGCACAAAAGCAGCGCTACGAGGTTTCTGGACCGCTATTTCAACAATCAACGTCGACTTAATATTTGCCTTTAGTGTCCCTTTAAACAACTGCCTTCAAGGAATAAATAAAAGGTTAGTTAACAAGCTTTTGTTCATTACACTTCAATGCAATTTTCGCTATGGTAAAGTATTTGTGCCTCGCCCTAGAGTTCGTGTGCAAAAACGACAGGACCCTGACCAACGCCTCCTCTAGAAAGATGCCTGCGGCGTCGCTGGCTATCCCATTGTATTCGTCCTGCCTTGAATTGTGGTCGCTTGTCGACAGATGGCGCCACGTACTACCCTATTGTTTTCAATGGGACTGGCGTGGTGTGACGTCGGGGGTGGTAATGTGTGCATGCGCAAATGTGTGTTGCAAGCGGCCACCGCAAGACTCGCCTGCAGCTACCGCCTCCATTAGAAACGAGGAAGGAGGGAAAGGGAAGGGCAGGAGGTTTTTGGCTCACGCGGCAGGCATCTTTCTAGAGGAGGCGTTGCCCTGACTCATAGGGTTTTAAAAAATAAAGAAAAATTGGGGAAGCTATACGCACTAGTGGTGTGAAGACAGCGGAAACAGCCGAGCTGGTGGCCTTTCCCTCACCCTATACTGTACTATACTGTAGCTATACTTTCCCCTCCTCCTCACCCTCACTTCCCTTTCCCACCCCTTTGTTGTACTGTAGTACAGTGGCGTAAATCCAGAAAAATCACAAAGGGGGACACACATCAGACCATGGTGGCCATATTGTTTTTATACATATGGGTTGTATTATTATTTACATAAGAACTGAACCATGCTTTGAAATAAAATTAAACGAGCATGGGGTCCTAGTTCGAGCAATTGCATTGTTCTATTCAGTCTTCTTTGAACCGGTCGAGCGGCTTTTGCGATTTTTATAATCTGACACAGCTGAGGGCTATCGAACACAGGTACACACTAAAAAATAATCGGCCTTTAAAAAAAGTTAAATGCGCTATACTTAACTGTCAAGTAATTCAAATATATGATGTTCTAAAGCTAAATTTCAAGGGGGGACACTTACAAGGGGTGTCCCCCTCCAACCTGAACACAAGAAAGTGTCGGACACTTACAAGGGGTGTCCCCTTCCAACCTGAACACAAGAAAGTGTCGGACCCCCCCCCCCCCCCCCCCCCCCCCCCCCCCCCCCCCCCCCCCCCCCATGATTGACGCCAATACTGTAGTATGCTATACCTCTCCCTTCCTTTCCCTCCTCCTCACACTCTTCTTTCCCCACCTCCTTGCTATACTATACATGGCTATGCTAGTAATTATTCTCTCTTGCTGTTCCTTACTATCGCTCTCTCTCTCTCTCTATTTCTCTTTCTTTCGTTCTCTCTGTTTCTTTTCCTCTTTCGCTCTTTTTCTAGTTCTTTCGCCCATAGCAACGCAGTCATATGGTTCCCATAAATGCTTGTTCTGCTAGCGTGGCTGAATAGCCGCGGGCGGTTTCAACTCTCGCCTTGGGACCGTGGGTACGCAGTTTCGAATCCCGCCTCGCCAAGAAATTTTATTTTGTTTTATATATTTCTTCTCCGCCTCCTTTCTACTTATCCTCTCCTCATACTTTCCTTCCTCCAACGCGCTGCTAGGTGACGCGAGATGCCACGCTCGGGGAGAGTTATCTGCCAATGCCGGATGAGGTATTCCCAAGCTTAAGCAGATCCGCTGTTAAAACAACCTCTATATCTATAGGTACACCCACTCGTCCCGCCCTTTATTTTCGGCACTCCATAAACTTGAATTAAGAGCAATGTGGACGCTGGGTTGGCATTGTCCATACTGCACACTTCCTTGTGCCCTTCTCGCTCGCACTTCAACCAGTTGTTAATTAAGGTAAAGGGCTACAAGCGGCTCGTCGACGCCACCTTCGGCGTGCGGGTCTCAGCGGTCTTCTGGTCCGCACCACAGATCACTTCTGGACTTGATGAATGACGCACAACTTCACAATTATACGTGAAGTGTAGGGATGCCGTGGAGCTAACTAACGAAATAAAGTGAATCTTAACCTAACATAGCAAACAAATAAATATTGCTAAATAAATAGCGGCATTGAAGGTCTTGCACAAGACAGCTATTTTTCTTTCCAAAACTCGCCGGTGGACAAAAGTGAAAACACAACTGCTCGATTACCGTCGATATCCCGCTTCAATAGGACGTGGCCACAACCATCATCATCAAAAGCTATATACGCGGTCGTCTCGAGTTCTTGAGTAAAAAGGGGAGTAAGATGTGAAAGTGGTATTGAAGTGCTGCTGCTTTTCAGATGATTTCTTGAAGCACAACATTGTGCCGTCGAGTGCTTCCGCGGCGCTGGTTTCCACGACGGTGGTAATATAAAAAGAAGAGAGAAAAAAAATGCCCCCACCTCCCCGAAGGGAATCGTGAGGAAATGCGAATGCATTTCTTGCGCCGAGAGTAACGGCGTAGCAATTTTAATGGCGTAAAGCTGGACACATCGACGCGCTCAAGTATCTCCCTTTTGGGCGCCTCTTTCAATGAACGCTTCCTACGTGCGTTCGTAATCACCTCAGGGATGTTGCCACCGCCTTCAACGCGTTTAGAACGCGCTGTTTTCAGGCTGTGCCAAGGCAGCACAAACGCACTGCATTGAGGCGGTGGCGCAGGGAGGAGAGAGAGCGAACGGCGAGAGAAGGAGCGGCGAAGCACTGCACCTACCCTCTCCTACACTCTCTCCACACACGCGGGAGCTCCGCCGAGCTCCTACGATGCGAGCGCCCTCACACGCCAGAGCGCGCTCCTCCTCTCCACTCACTCTCCGCTACTCCGCCCGCACAACCTGCTCCGGTTGCTAGGGGCGAGGATAAGCGCGCGCGCCCGCAGCTGTTGCTATGGGAGAGGGAGTGAGAGCGGAGAGGCGCGCGGACAACGCCGGATGCCTTACATAGCCCGACTAAGAAATGCATTCGCATTTTTAAAAAAATGGGCAAAGCTCGCACTAAGCCGCGCAAGCCTTGAAACAGCGGAACTGGACGATTCTGAAAACTAATCCGGTTGCTTCTAGGTTGTTTCTGGGCCTTCGCTAGGTGATGAGTGTTGCTTCTAGGTCGTTGCTAGGTTTTAGCTAGGTGATGCTAGGTTCCATATTTTACAGCGCAAGACGACAACACAGTAAGGTGTGTTGTCTTGCGCTGTAAAATATGGAAGCTAGAAACCAACTCGCCCAACACATTACCTTGATGCTAGGTTGTTTCTACGTCGATTCTCAGGGCAGAGAGGTGCGAGTTAAACCACACACAGTCACAGACATGACACGGATGTCCATACTCCAGAGACAGAAACTCGCGCTGAAACCAAGCGTTCGCACCTCTCATAGATCTACGGGCACGTCTTCGTTGGTGTAGGCCTTCCATCGCTTCGGAGCCTTCTCGCAGCCGCCGTTGCCTTTCCCGTTCCCCAGTGTTGGGCTAACTGTTGCCTTCTTCCTTTTTAGTGGACCAGTGGTGAGAAGTAGGATTTACCCTATTTATGTTTCACATACCCGTTTATGATGATAGTTTCTGGCAGCCGCCGTTGCCTCTCCCGTTCCCTAGTGTTGGGCTAATTGTGGGAGTAGTGGGACTTCCCCAATTTCTGTGGCACATACCCGTCTATGAATCGTGATACGGCACACATATTACGGCAGCTTAAAACAGCTTCGCTGTTTAAGAGCAAGTTGTATATACTGCAAATCATGCGCCTCTTTCTGACGGCAAATGAACAAACTTTTTGGTGATTGATGTCATTTGACAAAATGGAGCGGTTGGATAATGAAGAACCTGGTTGTTCGGTGTGTGCATGTTTTTTGAAGGTATTAAAACATCTGATTCTTCAAAATCTCTCTAGTCAAGCACTTTTGGAACTCTGCCGAGTAAAACTTTTATCTAGTAATTTAGTATCTCATCTCATATACTTGCAGAAGTTCTCGATTGCTCAGAAATTCAAGCGCTATTTTGTAATTACAAACGTGCGAATGAAGCTGGCTTGGTGTATATACAAAGACCCCTGCACGAATATAACTCTGCTGTGCGTTATGCTCCCTTACCTTCCCCCATTTTACAGCGAAGTTTCAAGAAATGTGTCCGGAAATCCTCAAAAACAAGCAAAATGAGATATTTTCACGCTGCCTTCATAATTACTTTTTCCGTGGTGTCAGGCATATTAAGATGAGTAGAGGCATCAATTACGATAGTAATTAAAGAAGTTAAGTTAATTAATGATTTAATTGTTCGAGACAGGTGGTTGAGTCAAATGGGAAAATTGCAGCCCTTCCTGCGAAGAGCCTCTTGCCGCGTTGAGATTTCGCAAAAGCAGTCTCTGGTAAGTATTAGCGAGTAATTGATACCTGACCACTTTCTCCGGCGAAACCGACAGCGAAACTCGGACGAGCGCAACTGACATACTCTTCCGAGACTGCCAGAATGAGCGATCGTCGTTGTACCAAAAATCGATCGACTTCGCTTCGTGGTCGTGCAGGTTGCATTTGCGATTTGAGCACGTATGGTGCACGTACGTTAACGAATGCAGAATAACTGACACGACTGCAATGGGCGTCGTGAACAGTGACGTCATTATGGTCGTCTGCTAGTTACGCTCATCGGAGCTTCGGTTTCGGTTTCGCCGGTGAATTTGGCTGAATTTCATTGCTCCGCAGTAATTACCAGAGGCCGATTTTCAAAATCTCGAAGCGGTAATGGCCTTTTCGCAGGTTCGCAGGAAGGACAGCAATTCTCCCATTTGACCCGATTGCCTATATCCGCTAATTAAACATTATTGAATTTACTTAATTTAACTCATCTTAAGATGTCTCCTACCACACAAAAAAAAGAATTATAAAGGCAGCGAGCAAATATTCCATTTCTCTTATTTTTGATGATTTTCGCACACATTTCTTGAAACACCCGTATGTCTACCCGGCCGTATACATCCTTTAACTCCGTCAAGCTAGTTTCCTCAGGCTCCCGATGCGGCCGTAGTCGTCCACGCTGGAGCACATGGGACAGGAGCGCGCTCCGGGGCAAACGATCAATGGAACAACGAAAAAAGGCCCTGATATTTTGATAAAAGACGGGTTATATTTCCCCTGGAAAAATGTCTCCCAGGCAATACATTTATGTTTGAAAGTGAAGCCGACATAAAGGAGATCACTGAAAGCTTGGTCCTTTAAGCTAGCTTTACCACATCCTATATTGCTGTGAAGCCTACTCAAATAAAAACAAATCGTCCACTCTGGAGCACAATGAGGTAAATGAACATCGCGCATGAAACGCCAAGAGCACGCGGCAAGCCAGGCAAGACGACATACGTCGCGAAGCGCAGAATACGGTTTTGCAGGTGTGCTTGGCGAGCAAACGTCGCTTAATGTGTCCTTCGATGGGTGTCGTCGTCGATGTGTCGCGGTAGACTTTGCACAGTGGTTTGAACGTTGATGGTCACTTTCACAATCTGGCCTTTGGTACCAAGCTGGCCTCCGCCGTGTCACCTGATTGTCGTGTGCTAGACAACTTAGCTGGTCATCCACCGTCGCAGAGTGGAATGGCTCACTTTTTTTTTTTCTTCCCTACATATTTGCGCCCCTTAAAAACGCGACTGGCTGTACCTCTAAGTGACTGAGCTCTGCGGCAAAGCAAATGTCTCAGTGCTATAGCAACACTCCGGGCCTGCATTCGCCATATACGCAGCCAGGATTCGCGCTCCTTTCAAGCAGCGGTTGTACAGACATGGAAAAGGGCGCAGATATTTGAGAAGGGTGCGTCGTGAGGGAGCGGAAAGAGGACTATGGCGCAAAGTGGTTCAATTATCCCCCACCCATTTAATTTTTTTTTCTATTATATGGGTAACGCAGAGCTCTACTAAATATGCAAACCAATAGGATTGATAAGCTGGCGAGTGTATACGGTGCAGATACGCAAGAATGACGCAGTGGTCTCCAGCTATTTATAACAACGTGCCTTTTTGTTCAACTCCTGATACATATCCACCCCACCCGAATAAGTATGGAGAGCAGGGGATCGGAGTAAACGGTAAAGAAAAAAAAACGTTTTTTTTTTCTTTTCGCAGTTAATTAAGTCGTGATTGAAAGGAAACCTGCAGTGGATACTCCCTCGTAGGACCACCGCAAGTTATGCGAAATTTTCTAAAATATTCACATGAAACTTAGTTTCAAATTTTCTTTGTTATATGGAATTGGCATTTTCACGTCGTGGTGTAAAACTTAGTCCTTGGTCGCTTGACCTATACAATTTCAAGGAAACTTGGAGGAAACGCTGCATATGACGCCGCAAACTGCGACTACCTTTGTAGGAGTTCTAAATGACTCAGTGCACTGTCTGTGACGTGTGACATGACATGACGCACATTTAAAAATCACCTGATGTCAGAACCTGATGGCGTAGCCAGGGGGGAGGGGGGCTCAACACCCCTCCCCGATGTTTTTTACATTGTAGGATAAATATGCACACACGGGCCCATACGACCTGCCATGGTGGTCCAGTGGTTATGGTGCTCGACTGCTGACCCGAAGGTCGCGGGATCGAGTCCCGGCTGTGGCGGTCGCATTTCGATGGAGGGGAAATGCTTGAGGCTCCTGTACTTAGATTTAGGTGCAGGTTAAACACCAGATGGTCAAAATTTCCGGAACCCTCCTCTACGGCGTTCCTAATAATCGCATCGTGGTCTTGGGACGTAAAATACCAACAGTTACCACGGGCACATACAAACACGCACGCACATACGTATAAAATCCTGGCTACGACCCTGCTCTGTGTACGTGACAAACGCGGAATGCACTGCGAACGCAGATTCTGATCAGGTGACTTGTTTTCCCCTGATACAGTTTGCCACCGGGCTAACGCGCATCGGCGAAAATGATAGAGAGATGACGTATTGTCGACGTAGCACCTAGAGCGTTGAAGAATTTTCATCGCGGAGCGCGGCGGTCGAAAGTCTTTGCCGCGTATCTTCTCAACGTCAACGAAAGGACGTGGCAGCTAGAGTCATCGAGATGCGCTGGTCAAGTCATAGGGCGGCAGCCGCTAAAACGGGAAGGCCGCCGGGAAGAAGGAAGCGACGGGCAGGATCAACAATCGGGGCACGCCGCTCGCGAAACGCCGGCGAGAGGACCAGGGGGTCGGGTAGCTTGCACCGGCGAAGAAAGCGCGCGGGCATCACGAGGAAAAGCGTTGCGTTCCAGAGCAGCGCTCGTAAAAAATGCGCTCCCGACCTCATGCAGGCGTCAGGTGACGAAGCGCAGACGCGGCGGCGGCCCGCAGTCTCGGCCGTCGCCGGCGCTCCTCGCCTGATAACGGCCGCCCGCGCGCAGGAGAGGCTCCTCGTCACGCGTATCGCCCCGAGAAGCCGAGGTTGGGCCGCGGACAGGAAAAGCTTCGCAGTCCATGCGTGGGCCTCAGCGGCGCTTGGTGCGTCAGACACTGCGCTTTGTACGCGCGCGGCTTGACTGCCGCAAGATTTTTCGTTCGTTATTTTTTGACTCGCGTTTTTTGAGCTACGAGCGCTTGTCATGTGCCTCAGAGGTCTTCCTTCTCGGCAGAGACACATAGCCATCGCATGCAGCCGTAGACACCGTAGTGCAGGGATGTTCTTCAAGTTCATCGACGCTTTGCGTGAGAGCAGGGAAAACAAGAAAAGAAAGAGCTGAAAATGCTATCCTCCTATACAGGTAACAAATTCGGCCAGTTTAGAATAAAATGTTGCAGCTGCAAACAACAAAAAAAAAAAGGGGGTGGAGGGGGGGGGGGAGAAAACGCATATCTTTTGGTTGCGATGATGATGAGGTTAATGCTGGTCTATTAGTCACGACAAGCACGAATAAAAAAAAATCTTGAACATCACATTGCAATGTTAGGTTGGGTTAAGGCCCCAAAGCGACTCGGGCTATGGGAAATGCCGTAGTGGGGGTCTTCGGATAATTTAGGCCACCCGGTGTTCTTTAGCGTGCACTCACATCGTACAGTACACTGGCCTTTAGCATTTCCCGTATACATCGAAATGCGAGCGCCGCGTCATCGCAGTCGTAATTGAGGTTACAGATCTCAGAGCTACTACGAACGGGTAATTGAGCTCTCAAAACCGTTCGCATAGGCGTAGCCAGAGGAGAGGGGGATAAACGTATACGTGATATATTGGCGCATCACCTGCCAGTGTCACGTGTTCTTGGTGTTGCCATTTTTATTATTAAATTACTCAGTATTTATGAAAGCTCACATGTTTAAAAAAAAGTAAAAAAAAGAGACATGTAATTGTTTACACCACTGCTATCAAAGCTACTGAGAGCGCAGTGTGTTTGAATGTGGGCAGTAGCCACCAATGAACGGCGTGGTATTTGGGGCGGCTGGATGTCCTATTTTCACTCCTGGTCTCCTACATGCACTACCGCAGTGTATGCGCCTCAAGGCAAAAAACGCATGAAATTCAGGTCGCGCAATTTCTGATTTCAGGGCAGAGCGCATCGATAAGTTTCCTCTCGGCTGCGCTTCGGCTTGCGCATACATCCGGTGCGAAAGTCGCATAATTGGCAACAATTGCCCTTCAAGCGTGTGCATCAATACGTTGACCGACGCATGATCTTTGGTCGCGCATTGAAGGCGAGCTGGTTGCGCAGTGTCGCATGTTGAGGCGTCTGCGTTGATTCGGAGCGACATGCTTAGCATGGCATTCACTGTCCGTGTCAAGAGCCGAACAAGATAGCCTGAAACGTCCGTTGAGGCCGACTGTCGCTATACAAATCTGCAGAACTATGCAGTATGTGACAAAAGCAAAAAAAAAAAAAAAGGGCAAGGCAGGCCAGCGGCTGTTTTGCTACATCGCCTCCACACGGGGTCAGCACACATCAGCGTGGTTCTGCAAGATCGGACTTGCCGCGATGCCATTATGTGTGGCAGTTGCCGGCGCATATTGCAAGGCCAGATCCGTCTGCAGCCAACAACGTCCAGCTCCTACTTCTTATCCAGTGAACTCCGGTGAGTATAGACAGTGTTGCAGATTGCACTTTCTCAACTTTCATTGTTCTGACAATCAAAGTGCACTGTCCGGGTCTACTTAGCCTTGGCGTGCGTATGGTCGTTGCTTTTTATCGCTGCTTTGTGCCTGAAAAGGAAACCTTGTTGTGTAGAGCTCGGGACGGTAACCCAATTCGATATGTATACTTCCCGTGCGCTGTCAGACGTTATCATAAACGCTTACCTTGCCGTTTGATGCGACGCTCGGTGTTGGGCAGTGCTGTGGTGCTTCGAAGGAATTTCGCAGACACGCCTGTTAGTGTTCTTAGACTCAATTGTTTCACACGCACTATAGCGGAACTCGGTAAAAGATAAGTGAGAAAGGCGTAAACCGAACGTCTGGATGGTGGGCGTTTGTTGGTTCCATCGGCATGCGAATTTCAGCTCGCGCTACTTCAGCTATGCTGAATGCAAATTTTTGCCCGCTGCCCTACTTTTGACCTGGAGCTGTTAGACCAACTTACCCTCAAGTAATTTAATGGTAGCGTAGTCAGACTTTAATTCCGTCATATACGTGTGCATGTATATTATATTAACCGCGCTGGGGGAGAGCGCCGCACCAAAACATAATTTCCGGGGTTTTCAGCCTGCTTTAATTCGAAGTGGGTGTGTGTTTCTAATCTGCGCGCAAAGTGTGTGCGTTTTTTTTACTTGTTCTCCAAGAGGGTCTGACTCGTTGTTGACTTAGGTGTCCGCTTATAGCTGGCAATAACAGGTTGGTGCTCTTGGTATAATAGTACAAATGTTACCGATTCAGATATTCGTGCATAAAAAAAAAACGTATATTGAGATTTCTGATCACTTTATTATAGCCAAGTCTTCAGGCGATCCTTTAGGACAATAAAAATAAAAATAAACGAAGCTTTCAGTTACGCAATATGATTCACTAAGTCTTTGCTTAGACTCGAATACTTGTGAATTAAAAATTCACAATATTTCACGTTGCTCGTATACAGTCACACTCGCACACTGCTCTGGTAACGTCCATGGGGGAAGAAGCACAAATGAACACATGAAGTCTATATATGAAATAATAAAAAATCATATCCGCTGTCATAGCTATCCGATCGCATAAATACTAACGGAAGCGCTCTGAAGACGTTGGTTTTAATACGCGAACAGTACGATACAGTTTTTATTGCCTCTTTCACGCGGCAGGTTTAATACCACATACTACAGGACGCCACCATAGAAATATTTGCGGCACACGTAAACATATGCCGCTCTTTTAAAAATACTATTTAAAGAAAAGACACAAAAAAGAATTAAAAAAATAAATGCAACACTAAACATTCACCGGAGCTAACAGATCTAAGAACACACAGATCAGCGCTTTCTTAAATAAACAACCATTGCAGTATACTAACGCGTTACAGTCACTTGGCAACGACAGGAGGTTTGCCAAATATGTGCTACACTCGAAATATACACAAGTCGTTTCTGGCTGTGTGAAACATTAAAGGGGCCCTGCAACAATTTTTCAGCATGGTCAGAAAACACTGCCGATCGGTAGTCGAGGCTCCCGAGAACACGCGAGCCAAACATTATAGCGCAGCACGCGGCCTGTGATTTACAACAAGTTCGCAAAGTCAGCTAAAAAGCGCTTCCTCTTCTCTCGGCAAAAATTTTATGCTTACGGCGTCACAGGCAATTTCCAAGGTATTGGCTGATTTGAACATGGCGCGCTCGGTAGTTACCGCGGCCGCCGCGAGGGGACGCCACTCGACCGCACGCACTAGAGCATAGCCTCCTTTATACTTCTGTGCCTGCCATGTGAACCGAGCGAGACCGTCGGCGGTCCGCTCCCCTCTTCCTGGAATTACGCCGCGGGCTGCCGCGGGGTGGCGCCAGTCACGTAGAGCTGCCGTCCTGCCGTGCCGAACGGTCTGGCATGCTACTGTTGACTTCTGGCACGTTGCGGTCACGCACGTTGCTTTTACTGTCTGTAGCCTTTAATATTTAGTGACTGCAGCCTTTAGTAACCAGCACTTCGTTTCGGAAGTCAATGTAACGTCGAGGCGTCGTTTGACGTTACAAAAAAAAAAAAAAAAAGAAAGAGCAGAAATCGACGAGCAACACGTCCTGAAGTAAGCCGGTAGCTTTTCATGTTTCCGAGTGTGAATACATCGCGCATGCATCGCGAAGGAGGCATTCAATAGCAACACTTCGTTGTTTTGAGTAAGCTTATATCGTAGTCTTAATAGACGCTGTTTGTCTGAACCTGAACACTGACCATGCATGGTATGCGCGGTACATGTAAGTTTCATATTTTGCACCAGTAAGTGACCATTTTAAGACAAGAAAGATGTCTTTTAAGGTCTTGTTTTTCTTTGTTAGACACAATATTAATGAGAACTGACAGACAATAATGCCAATGAATGTATAGGGGATATTATTTGTAGTATTTAGGATATAAACGTGAAGAAAGCAAAGTGGACGAAAAGATAACTTGCCGCCGGCGGGGACCGAAGCCTGCGACCTTTAATATCCCCTATACTTTCATTGGCATTATTGTCTGTTAGTTCTCGTTAACATTTTAAGCCAAGTTGGCCATGTTTTTGATCAAAGGTGCCCTATCTCGACTATATAGTATGTAGTTATCTGGTTTTACAACTGTCTGATTTAGCGTGAACCGCTGACTGTTGGCCGACACATCTAATCTGCATGGTTGTTACTTTCTGGACTGTTTATTGGCATATATCTATGGCCTACTGCTGTGTACCACGCTGCCGGTCGGATTCAAAGAGCAAGCTTAATTCCTGGCATCTCGTTCCATGAAATTCCGCGGACGAAACACTGCGGCAGCAGTGGATAAAAGCCATACGGATATGCAGATATGTATCTACAGCCACCGACAAATTGACATTTACAAGTCAATCTCGCAAAAGCCTCTGAGCAGAAAGTATATATGTTAAGCTTTAGGAAGCAGTTTCGTCTTTTGTGTCTAAGAATAAAATGCTTGCGTGCCGATCAGCTGCCACTGAATCGGTTTCCTGGACCTAAGTTTTGCCTGCTGCCAACTTGCGCCCAGTTTCCACTTGGAATGTCTCGCTATCCTTTAATTTGTTTCCTTTATATGCCGCACTCCTGCAAGAAAAACCGCATATACGAAATATATCCTAGGCTTCTCGTGAATATAATAAAAAAGACATTTGTGGCGTCTACAACAGTACGTCCGTTTGTGTTGACCCAGGCCCCCTCCTTCAATAATCTTTTGTAAGATCATGGTAATCAATAATAAATGTAAACTGAATTTTGCAGTTCCCACCACAGGGTGCGGGTTCGTTTCTCAGCCGCACAAGTCGTGTTCGACAATACCACTCGTATGTCGTGGACCACTGTGTGCCTTTGAAGAATGGCTGTTCTTATTATTTGAAGGCGCAAAACCAACGAGTGCGGTGTAGCGGTACGATAACGGCCGCAACAGCCGCGTATTCGGGCCATCCACTTCTCGGCGCTCGAACGGCCTCGCCTGCCTCGCCACCCAACGTGAGTGGCGCCACCACGAAGGCAAGTGGCGATTCTCCGCAACTCCGGCGACGGCGCGCTCCTATTGTTCCCTCGACGACGTAGCAGGCACAGAAAGTATAGAGGAGGCTATGACTATTATTTACCATGCAAGCGCAAACATGAACAGGCACCATGTCCTAATGGGGAATTTCGCTGCGACTTAAGCCAGGATTATGTAAGGCTTTCGATCACTCACGTCAATAGCACACGTTTGGCGATAACAAAGGCAAAGCACACCTATCGTTTTCGCTAACAGTTGGTCAACACGCATGCTCACCATTCGCGTCAAGTTTTTTACCAACAATCACGCGTAGTGAACAGAAAGTTTGCAGAAATAAAAAGAACGTAAGAACTTACCGCCGCTGCCTCCGCATTTCTCGGATGGTCCGGAGGTACTTTCGACGCCAAAAAACGATGTCGTCTCTCTCGAGCAACGCGGAATTCCTTTTTCTTTTTCGGAAGGCGAACCCCAAGTCGTTCAGCATTCTTTGAATCGTACGAGTGCTGATGGTCGGCATGTCCATGTCAGGGTCGCTGATCACGTCGTTGCGTAGTATCTCGGCCGTAAGTATTCCATTGCGCATGAAGTAGCTGTGCACTTTGCGCCGCAATGCTGACAACGCAAACGTGTAATAGCGCAGCAGCCGCGTCTTGCCGGTGATGCGCTTCTCAGTTTGGCCCGAGAAATTCAATTTCTTGCGCTCGGGGAGGCAAGTGGGGCCCGCAGAGCTTCAGCCTTGACCCGCTTAACTGTTCGCTCGCTCACTCCGGTGAGCTCGGCGACAGTCCGGCACACTACATTTGAAGACAAGTCACGCTGACGGCGCCCTCACTCCAGCGATGACATTGCAGATAACTTGCGTGGTCTGGTTTGATAGCCACTTTCTGTCACATTTAGAGTACAGCTTCTTCGGAGAACGAAACGGCGAGTTTGCGACCGCACACGGTTCAGGCCAACGGTTCAGGCGGCATCGCGGACGCCATGTTTACTGAGACTTGAGAGAGCAGGCGTGAGGAAAATGTGGTGCAGACGTGAGGAAAACGTGGTGCTGTCCAATAAATAAAAAAGACAGAAACAAACTTGAAGTTTACAATAACATTTTTTCACGAATCGCTTCCCATACTTGTTCTCTTTTTATAATGAAGAAATCTTTATTTATTCGAGCTAGGTAACGTTTCGAATTAGAAAATAAATATAGGTACTATTTCTTCGCGCGCGCGAATGCAGGCACGTTGGCTCTGTAGCTTCCACAGTGGTGCCAAGAAAAGTTGTCGCCGAGTATAGGTATAATTTACAACAAATAATTGAGCATCAAGACATTCTAAAGACAGATTTCCAATTAAAGATGTGCACAAATGCTGTCATGTATTTATTAACGACAATCATAACTACTCACAAAGCGAGGCACCTGTTGTAGAATCGTTGCACTATTTGTCAGCGACAGGCCGGCATGGTTGTAAGCAAGCAAGCAAGCAAGCAAGCAAACACTCGCTCGCACGCATACACCCACCCACACACGAGCTGTAACCCGCAGAAGAACAAGATGACCGACCTGGAATAGGGCGAGTAAGTCTGGCTTACGATTCGCAACGGCGCGTCCTCCGTATATAGTTTCGCGTTCGACCAAGATTCAACCACCAGCAAAGAACTGTCAAAAGTTCTAGCAGTAATGACGAAAAGTCAGGCCACACTTAATTTCACTTACCGAAAGAACTAGGTTATCCGAATAGCTGCTTGCTAGCTGCAACGAAGGTGGCGAGCAGATCAGGCCATTGTTGTAACGGACCGTCGGCGAAAACACACAGTAGAGCTTGTTTCACGAATCACTGATGGAAAATATGCGGCAAATGGCATGAGCACAGTTACTTCATGCCAGATAACAGCCAGTGAACCGTACAGAAAAGCTGACACACGCTACACAAAATGCGAAACGATGACAGCCGAGCTGCTGCCAACGCAAAACGACGCGACGACGCCAACGGCGTCTCCGCAGTCGCCGGTGCACAGCACGATAGGCACGATCGCGAAGGACACGTTTCAACATGAGTGCCGCCGAAGCTGATTGCACGGTGCGCCGCATGGTGCAGGGGCGTAGCCAAGGGGGGGGTTGGGGGGGTTCAACCTCCCCTCCCCCCCGAAATTTTTCAGTTTTGCACGCGCACATACAAACGTACGCACGAACATACATATATACACATATACATACATATATGCACGCGCACATACAACATACATATATACACATATATATACATATATGCACGCGTACATACAAACGCACGCACGAACATACACAAAGTATGGTTGGACCCCCCCCCCCCCCCCCCCCGAAAAAAATTTCTGGCTACGCCCCTGGCATGGTGCGCCGGGTGCGCTGCGTGCATGCCTACGTTTTGCCGGTTTTACTACTGTTGTCAGTCGCTGCTGTGCGAGCGTGCTGTTAGAGGCATCGTTGTGAAACAAATTATTTTGGGGGTATGGTTGTCTGCGTCATTTGTTTGAGTAAAACCGACGGTAACCGCTCTTTTGACATGCCGTTTTTGTATATTGGCCCTTCTCGAGAAAACATTCGAAGAATCATTGAGATAGTCGTTGTGCACTCGTACTTTCGGACAAAATGTCTGAAAATGTCTCGAACTAGGCGTTATGAACTTCTTTGGCAAAATAGACTCTGGGTATGCCGTATCTGTTGAAAATGCTAATAAAGAGTATGCAAGCACATTTGAGGGGCGAATTAATGCTATATTTAAAAAATGCGTATATTTTTGGTCTTCTCGTAAACTAAGACGTTTTTTAGAGGTTTTGTGTTTCGTGGGAAGAAACTGCAGTCACGTTTACGTATGTGCGTCACCCATTCACCTTTCTCCTAAGCACGTAAATAATCGCGAGAAATGCCACGAATGCAATGCATACATGCTCGCACAATTATCCATGAATTATTTCCTCAATCACATATTTTCCGAAAGATAAAAATTAGCGGCGGTTTCCATATGTTGCAAAATCAGTTTCACGCATTGTCAGATGAACTAGCGTGTAGCGGTTTGCATCCAAACAGCTTTGAAATGTCCGCACGGCCATCTCCTGTCGACGTCCTCTTGATATCCACGCCTGGATTATTGAAAACGTCCACGTGCTATATATTCTTGGACGTCTGTCGGAAGACCTTTTTTGGACATCCAAAACGCGATGTCCGCTGCACGCCCCGTGAACCGCCGTTCTGGGACGCGGACGTTAGGCTCTTCTTCGGACGTCGTCAGGATATTCGTTGTCCATTGGGCAAGTATCATCTCGGACGGAAAACGAGATCATGCAGCTCCTGGAGGTAGTGCTGCATCATTTTCGACTGATCCCAATCCTCCGTTGACATTCCCTACGAAGAAGAACCTAATAGAAGTGCATGTTGTCAGTATTTCTTTGACGGCATTAGTCGATACTGGAGCTCAGGTGTTCATAATGAGTGCTCTCTCTGTCGCCGACTAAAAAAAGTACCCATGCCTGCTATAACTAAAGCCGCACACGTCACCGATGGTGAAACTGTTGCCGTCACTGGAATGTGTACAGGTTAAATAAGCATTGCCGGCCACCACTATCTCGTCTATTTACGGTGCTCAACAATTGCTCTCACGACCTCATCTTAGGGATGAACTTTCTATCGATGCATTCTGTCATGATCAACTGTTCCGCCGGTACTGTTTGCTTGGATCTTCCTCTTTAGCCAGCTACTCGCCCCAAACTCCACAACCCCTGTACCACAGTCTTCAACCACATACCGCCTAAAGTCCCAACATTCATTGAATTGGCAACAACTTCACCTGTGCTTGACGGTGGCTACGTCATCACGCCTATTCCTGATGTCCTTCTAGCGCACGACATCACGGTGCCACACTCTGTCGTAATCGTAGCTGCTAACCGGATATATGTCACCGTTATCAGTTTCAGCTTCGTGAAGCAAGTGCTACCTCAAGGAATCTCAATCACCACACTGCGATCCTTATCAGATGATCACGTCACCACTTTTGCAGCCAACGTGTGCTCAGATCTTCCTTGTCGCCCACCGGATGCCAGATGCCTCGACATGGCATTACGCCCCTTGATCGCCCCAGACTTCAAACCTGAGCAATCAGCCGCCCTATGCCGCCTTTTGGCATCCTACCACGACATATTTGACATCAACAATGAACCACTCGGCCTGACTTCACTTGTAAAGCACCGCATAAACACTGGTGATGCTGTTCCCATTCACCGCTGACAATGTCGTGTATCTGCCGCAGAGCAAGGTCATTCAAGAAGAAGTGAACGACATGCTGGCCAAAGGCGTTATGGAATCCTCATCAAGCCCTTGGGCATCGCCCGTCATACTGGCTAAAAAGAAAGATGACATGTGGCGTTTCTGCGTTGATTACCACCATCTAAATCCAATTACAATTTTCTATCAAGTGTGTAGTTGTTGTCCTTGAGAGGTTTTTTTCTGCTACACAGCTGTCGCCTGTCTACTACAATGAGAACTAAAGATCAGAAATGTAACTTAAGTATGTATTTCAAGCAACCATCATCTTTCTTTTTCTCTCTCTCCGAAAAACTGCGAAAATTTCACCTTGGTGCAATACAATGCTAACTTAAGTATGTATTACAACGGTAAAATGTATTTCAAGTGACTGCCATCTTTTTTTTTCGCCGGAAAACCACGAAAATGTCTTCACTTACGCTTAATGAAAATTATGCGAATTCTGCTGAAATGTAGCAAGATGTAGCAGGTTCCACCTCATCACTGTGCACTTGCAGCAGGTGTGCTAACATCGTGGATTCCCACAGTAGCACTATACAGATAAACTGAAATGCTTAAATCACACACACAAAAAGCCTTTATAAGCAATAGTCTTCATTGATTCGTTAAAAAGAAAAAGAGAAAACAACTCAAAAGTGCCGACAGGGACACACCCAGCAAGAGGTCCTCCCAAATGGCAAGGTTTAACATGTGCTCTGCAGCAGGTGTGCTAAAACCGTGGAAATGTCAGCAATCCACACAAAACTAGTGCTCGTATGCATAGCAGTTTTGTGTGCTCACACAGGCAGCTATGTTTACATAAAAAACCACTCTGAGTCTCGCCTTACTCGGCGCTCTTTAAGGTGAAATCGCAACTGGTTGCTATAAAATTGTCTCCAAATAATTAACCATCATGTGCTCAAGCAAATGAGGTTTTCAGGCATCGCACGACATGGACGACTTCAGGTCGCGCACGGCGCCGCTGAGAGTTCGCAATGCCGTCAGGGACAACCTCATAGTCGAGTGCGCCGAGGCGTCGAAGTACCCTGTACGGTCCGAAGTATCGCCGAAGAAGCTTCTCACGAAGTCCTCGTCGGCGTATTGGCGTCCATACCCATACACGGTCACCGGGTTGGTATTCCATGTGGCGTCGTCGAAGGTTGTAGCGGCGGCTGTCAGTCGTCTGCTGGTTCTTGATCCGTAGGCGGGCGAGCTGTCGTGCTTCTTCGGCGCGCTGTAGGTAGGTGGTCACGTCGATGTTTTCCTCGTCGGTCACGTTTGGTAACATGGCGTCGAGCGTCGTTGCCGGGCTCCGTCCGTAGACCAACTTGTATGGCGTCATCTGCGTCGTTTCCTGTACGGCCGTGTTGTACGCGAAGGTCACGTACGGAAGGATGGCGTCCCACGTCTTGTGTTCGACGTCGACGTACATGGGCAGCATGTCGGCGATGGTCTTATTTAGACGCTCGGTGAGGCCGTTGGTCTGTGGGTGGTACGCGGTGGTGCGGCGGTGGCTTGTGTGGCTGTATTCCAAGATCGCCTGAGTTCGGTCAGCCGTGAACGCCGTACCTCTGTCGGTGATGAGAACCTCTGGGGCGCCGTGTCGAAGGACGATGTTCTCAACGAAGAACTTGTCTACCTCAGCGGCACTGCCTTTGGGCAGGGCTTTTGTTTCGGCGTAGCGGGTGAGGTAGTCGGTAGCCACGACGATCCATTTATTTCCACAAGTCGACGTTGGGAACGGCCCCAGTAGGTCCATCCCGATCTGCTGGAATGGTCGCCGAGGAGGCTCGATCGGCTGAAGGAAGCCCGCTGGTCTTGTGGGCGGTGTCTTCCGTCGCTGACAGTCTCGGCACGTCCTTACGTAGCGAGTGACGTCGGCGGCAAGGCGCGGCCAGTAGTACTTTTCTTGTACTCGTGCGAGCGTTCGGGAAAGTCCGAGGTGTCCAGCCGTTGGGTCGTCGTGCAGGGCATGCAAAATTTCTGGCCGCAGTCCCGAAGGTATAACGATAAGGTAGCTGGCTCGGGCCGGAGTGAAGTTCTTCTTTACGAGGACGTTGTTTTTCAAGGAAAATGATGCCAATCCTCGCCTGAATACTTTTGGGACAACGATGGTCCTGCCCTCCAGGTATTCCACTAGACCCTTCAGTTCCGGGTCGGCTCGCTGTTGTTCGGCGAAGTCGTCGTCACTTATGGCTCCCAAGAAGCTGTCATCATCCTGGTCGTCGGGCGGCGGTTGGTCGACGGGGGCACGAGACAAGCAGTCGGCGTCAATGTTTCCTTCCGTGCTTGTACACGACGGTAACGTCAAATTCTTGAAGTCTTAGGCTCCACTGAGCGAAGCCACCTGAAGGGTCCTTCAAGTTAGCTAGCCAACACAAGGCGTGATGGTCGCTCACAACATTGAAAGGCCTGCCGTAGAGGTAGGTGCGAAACTTTGACGTAGCCCAGATGATGGCAAGGCACTCCTTTTCTGTTGTGGAATTGTTGGCCTCTGCCTTAGACAGCGACCGGCTAGCATAACTGATAACCCTTTTCAGTCCATCCGTCCGCTGCACAAGGACGGCGCCGAGTCCTACGCTGCTTGCATCGGTGTGAATTTCCGTGTTGCCGTATTCACCGAAATGCGCAAGTATCGCAGGCGTCTCCAGGCGTAGTTTCAGTTCATGAAATGCTTCGACTTGCGCTGTTTGCCACCTGAATTCGACGTCGGTCTTCGTGAGCTGCGTTAGTGGCTCGGCGATCCGCGAAAAGTCTTAGACAAAGCGTCTGTAATAGGCGCACAAGCCGAGAAATCGGCGCACGGCCTTCTTGTCGGTGGGGGGCGGGAAAGCAGCGATGGCAGCTGTTTTCTGCGGGTCTGGGAGCGCTCCGGTCTTGCTGATCACGTGACCCAAAAACAAGAGCTCCTCGTACGCGAAGCGGCACTTTTCTGGCTTCAGGGTGAGCCCGGAGTTCTTGATTGCTTGAAGTACGGATTGAAGTCACTGGAGGTGTTCGTCGAAGTTCGAGGAATACACAACGACGTCGTCCAAGTAAACAAGGCAAGTCTGCCACTTCAAGCCAGCTAATACAGTATCCATGACTCGTTGGAAAGTCGCAGGAGCCGAGCAAAGACCGAAAGGCATGACCTTAAACTCGAACAGGCCGTCCGGTGTTATAAAGGCGGTCTTTTCTCGGTCTCTCTCGTCGACTTCAATTTGCCAGTAGCCCGTCTTGAGGTCCATCGACGAAAAGTAATTCGCGTTGTGGAGTCAATCCAGGGTGTCGTCTATCCGTGGGAGAGGGTACACGTCCTTCTTTGTGATTTTGTTCAGGCGACGATAATCGACGCAGAAACGTAGGGTGCCATCCTTCTTCTTCACTAACACCACGGGAGACGCCCACGGGCTGTTGGACGGCTGGATGATGTCGTCGCGTAGCATTTCATCGACTTGTTTCTTAACGGCCTCCCGTTCCCGCGTCGAAACCCGGTAGGGACTCTGACGGAGTGGTCGAGCATTTTCTTCTGTTATGATGCGGTGCTTATCAAGGGGCGTTTATCGGACCCGCGATGACGACGAGAAACAGTCCCTGTATTCCTGCAGAAGGCGTCGAAGCTGTTGCTGTTGGCGAGCGGGAAGACTTGGGTTTACGTCGAAGGGTGGCTCAGGGATCGTCGTCGTAGCTTCGTCAGAATCTGAAAAGGCAAACGCATCGCTGACGGCCAAGATTTCTTCGATGTATGCAATCGTCGTGCCCCTGCTCAGGTGTCTGTATTCCTGGCTGAAGTTCGTTAGCATCACGCTTCCTTTTCCTTCATGCAACCGAGCAATGCCCCTTGCGACGCAAATGTCACGGTCTAGCAGCAAACGCTGATCGCTCTCGATGACACCTTCGATGTCTTCAGCTTTTTCGGTGCCGACGGAAATAATGACGCTGGAACGCGGCGGAATGGTCACCTGCTCTTCTATCACATTCAATGCATGGTTCCCTGACGTCGCGCGGGGCGGGAGCGCTTTATCTGAGGTTAGTGTTATCGACTCAGACCTCAGGTCGATGACGGCGCCGTGTTCACTTAGGAAGTCCATTCCAAGTATTGCATCCCTGGAGCAGTTTTGTAGGATTACAAAGCTCGCAGGATATGTCCGGTTATTGATGGTGACTCTCGCCGTGCGGACACCAATCGGCGTTATCAGATGGCCTCCAGCGGTGCGGATTTCGGGGCGTTCCCAAGCGGTCTTAACTTTCTTCAACTTCGTGGCGAAGGGCCCACTGATGACGCAATAGTCGGCTCCAGTATCGACGAGAGCGGTGACGTTGTGGCCGTCGATGAGAACGTCGAGGTCGCTAGTTCGTCGTCTCGCGTTGCAGTTAGGTCGTGGCGTGGGGTCACGGCTGCGTCGGTGTGTTCCGCTGCTTCCATTTTGCGTCGTCGGGTCTTCTTCAGTCCGCGAGATTTCGTCGTCAGGGGTATGTCTGGTTCGCGTCGTGTTCTGAAGGTTTCGTCGCGGCGTCGTCGTCGGCGGCGGAGGATCTTCGGTAGTTCGTCGTACAGCAACCGCACCTCCATCGGTTGCTGCCCTTAGTTTTCCGGATACGGGCTAGGCGACCGGCCCCGGTTTGGGCCAGTGTACGGCCGGCGGTGCGGTGACATGTAGCGGCCGGGCGACGGCGAGCGGGAAGGTCGTCGTTCTTGCCACTGTGTTCCGGTGAGGTAGTCGTCGATGTCGCGCGGCCGTTCGCCTGGCTGCGGGCGCGGCGCGTTGATGGCGAATCCGCGTAGTCCCATCTGTCGGTACTGGCAGCGGCGGTACGTGTGGCCGGCCTCTCCGCAGTGGTAGCAGAGCGGGCGGTTGTCGGGGGCACGCCAGACATCGGTCTTCCTCGGGGTGTTGCGCTGGCCGACAGGTGGTTGGTAGGGCGTCGGTGGCGGCGTCTGGCGACGGTACTGCGGCGGTGTGGCGTCTTGGCGGGGGCGTGGAGGAGGAGCATGACGGCGGGCTGCAGCAGCATAGCTAATAGCTTGCGGCTGCGGCTCTGCTAGCTGAGGTGCGCCGAGTGAATGCTGGATCTCCTGGCGCACGACGTCTGCGATGGAGCTCTACTTGAGGTTGCGACGAAGGTAGAATTTTTCGCAACTCCTCTTGCACGATTCCTCGAATCGTCTCACGCAGGTCGGCGGGTCCTAGGGCTTGAACGTTGGCGTAGCTTGTAGCCGAGAAGCTGCGGTTGTATTGCCGCGTTCGCATCTCAAGCGTTTTCTCGATCGTGGAAGCCTCCGATGCAAATTCAGCGACCGTCTTCGGCGGGTTCCTTATCAATCCAGCGAAGAGTTCCTGTTTGACACCCCGCATGAGGAACCTCACTTTCTTCTCTTCGGGCATACTTGGATCGGCGTGTCGAAACAGGCGATTCATCTCTTCCGTGTAGATGACAATATTTTCGTTGGGCAGCTGCACTGCGGACCACGCTCGTGAACGTGCTTAGGAACGTCGTCCGAAAGAGATCCCATGTTTGTAGGGCGGATTCTCGGTTCTCGAACCACGTCCTCGCGGCGTCTTCTAGGTAGAAGTATACGTGGCGCAGCTTGTCCTCGCAGTTCCAGTTATTAAATGTTGAGAACCTTTCGAAGGTCTCGAGCCAGGTCTCGGGGTCTTCACATGGCGAACCACGGAACGTCGGCGGCTCCCTGGGTGGCTGCATCACGACCGTTGTAGGTGGCAGGGGGTCTGTCATCGTCTCGGCGGTCGATGTAACGGTCTTCGGCTGCCTGGCGTTTTCGGGAAGGAGTCCGTACTCTGGTTGTAGTCCCTTCTGCCGGCGGCTGGTTCGAGGATCCGGGTTGTCCTTAGAGTCGTCTTCTTCGCGGCTTGGGCTTGGGTCAGCGCTCCGCGGTGGCGTCCGGATCATGAAGCAGCACTTCCACCAGATGTCACGTGGTCGTGACGTCGACGAAGGCAGCAGTGAACACGTCCGAGATGAAACTCTTTATTTGGCCGAAGTTGTGGCCGAGAAACTAAAAGTCAAACTACAACAATACACTGATAGCGGCGGACAGAACATCGGCCGTCGATCAACTGACAAGCGGTCACGCGCGTCGGCTTTTATACAGGCGCTATCGAACTTTCCAGCAATATCGCTGGTGGCGGCGTAATCTCTAGACAAAACTGGAACATTCGCGTGCGGGGCGCAATCTTAACAAACCGATCTCCGACAATCGCGACGCTTCTAGAACACTACTTCGCGGACAGCGTCGAGCGTTGATAACCGTCCCTGCCGGTCAAACCCGAACACATCAAAACAAGACAAGAAGTGGGCGTGGCAATACGAATATTTTTGGTAACCCCGCGAGATTCGTATCACCGAGGTTTTACTGTAGTTGAGTATGAAAATATTGCACAGTAACAGTGAACACATAAAAACATTAAGATGTAATTTTACAGGTGTTTACAGTTGGATTAAGTGACAAATAGTCTGGTATTTATTTTTATCACTAGTATAATGCCTGCTGTGAGCATTGCCTCAAGAAATTTTTGAAACTGCAAGTTAGGACATATGCCACTTTGCTTGGGCGGGTTTACTTATGAATAAAAATAGTTCGGAAGGAAACATGTTTCTTTTGGACCAGTAGGTGCAGGAGTTACTTCCAGCAATGACATGAAAAAATAATTTTGCTTTTGTGTAAAAATGTTTGAAGAGGAAGACCTTACAAAGTTTTTGGTACTGGGAAAACATAGAAAGACCCTGCAGTGTGCTGTACACAGTTTTTTTTAATTGTCCTTGTCTTGCTCCTATTTTCACTTTCAGCAGAGAGCCAGAAGACTGCACTGGAAGAACATACCGTGATGTGACCCCAAGGCCCCCGAGTATTTTCTGACATTGTTCCCACTATTGCAATAAATGATAAGATCACACACACAACACTTTTCACTCTACTAGAATAAATGCAGTTGTCGTGCGCTTACAGCAAATAAACTTCTTCAAAGTCTAATTTGTTTTGTGACTCATTTATGTTGCTTCCCCAACACCCACCATTATTCACAGCCAGGATACTAACTACCAGATGGACTGGTCCCACCCATGAAAATGTCATAGCTATTTAGCAACCACAGGAGATATACTTTTGTAATAAGAGCACAGGGTTTACGAAAGGACACAGTACATGGGTCTGCAATTGAAAATACACTATCTGACCTTGGAGTCGCTGAAAAGTAAGTAGTGTCTGTGGTCCAATCTAGAATGACATGGGACAACTTAGTTACAAGATTCCTTGAGTAAATTCATTCTGTATGTGAATCTAGCAGTACAAATACAAATGAGGCTTATGAGAGCTTTGTTCCTTTATTAAAATATGCTTAGCGTAATGCTTTACATTTCACATGGTAAGGGCTCCCAAGAAAGGTAGAAAGTCATGGATTCCTTGTAATTCCCTGCAAATGTTTCATAAGAGATGCTTCCATATGGCAAGGTTTTTGAGAAAAAAGGACTTTAACAGTATTTTGGCAATGAACCAATGCAGATATAACAAAGTGCTTGAACCAAACTGAAGATGTGCAGATTAGAACCTCTACCACAAGGTAGTGCTCATAGTTAAAAGACGTGACGTGCAAACATAGACACACGTACGAGAGAAGACATTGCAATCACCGACTAACAACTGAAAAGGCGCACAGTGGCTGAAAAGAAAGTAGACACGAATTTTATCTGCGCATGCCCAGGCAAGATGTGATACCTATCAGTCCGCACACCTCTTGCCTGGGCATGCGAAGGCAAGTTTTTATGTCTACTTTCTTTTCCGCCGCTATGTGTCCTTTCAGTTGTTAGTCGGCGTTTGTGGTGTCTTGATTTCTCTCTCATGCCCGTGTTTGCACGCCCTATCTTTTAACATGAATACGAACAAACTTCATCCTTTCTTATTTATCCTTTATTATTTCTCTCTTATTGTAGTGCTCATGCTGATTTGTCTCTTCCTGAAATAATGTCATCCAATTCATTATAGGTTGTGGAGATAGGTTTAGCACTAGGCTTACCTACGAGCGCGACCGTGTAGGGACGCGACGTTCTCCACTGCCGCTGCGGCCGGGTTCGTCGTTTTCTCCGACACGGCGCAGAAACCACGCACGAGGCAGGGTAACAACAACAACGCGGGTTTATTAACCCAAGATGCAGCACAGTACGACGGTCACGGACTTGCAGGCCGTAAAGGGAACTCCGCAAGACCGATCGAGTACGCTTGCCAGCGGTGCTACGACTATCACACCAAGGGCAGAAGTCGAGCACACGAACGAGAAGCCGCCTGCTAGAGCAGCGCGTCAACCTCTCATGCTAGCCTGAGAGCATCTGCCGCGGGCAAGCCCGCGCCAGACAGAAGCGAGCTCAAGGGGGAAGGGGGTTGTCACTGGCAGCCAATGAGGACAGGCGTTGCGCAGTGACGTAAGCTAGCTTGGTGGCGTGAGCAAGTGAGCATGTCGAGGCATGCCCGGACGCGTGCCCGTGCGCCGGGAAGCCGACGCATGGCTCGCACCAGACAAAGAGGCCTGGCGCTGCCGCCATGGTCGCCATACTGCCGAATAACGGCGGTCCCCGGCGCTCGAGCCGCGCAGGGCCAACACGCGCGCTAGCTGGGGAACGAGGCGCCAAAGGGAAGGGCGCGCTCGATTCCCACAAGGTAACATAAAAGCATCAAATCTGGAAGCATTCTTACTGGTGGTCGCTGTGAAGGCATCGAAGTACTTTAGTGTCATATGAAAAGTTAAAGCACGAAAAAATTTTTGGGGGTGTCAGAACCCCCTCGACTTCTCCTTAGTTACGGCCCTGTTTCAAACCCCCTTTCATATATATGTCTATTAAATACACTAGTGCCAAATAATGCCAACTGTCTTATAATTTATTCAATTAAGAGCTTACTTGACCTGTTAACCATCCTTGTCCATTTCATTCAAAATTTGTCACGATTTTTCCCAGCAAAAGTACTATAGCGTCCAACTTGTAACCTACTTTGAAAACACACACCTATTTTGTAACAAGAGTCGGTCTTTTAGAATAACAGAGAGCTGAGCTAGTTGGTACGTATTCATTCTAAAAAGACAGGGCGTGCACAAGAAAGAAGTCATGACACCACAAAGCACAAACTGCGTTTGTGGTGTCCTGACTTCTTTCTTGTGTCCGTGTTTGCACGCCCTGTCTTTTTAGAATGAAGAGTCGGTAATAGTTCACTGAAGCACTTTCACATATAATTTTGCTTGCATCTAGAACCTGCTATATATTATACTTTTGCTAATAAAACAGCAATTCTTTAACGAAGTATTGAGCCTTAGCAAACAATGTATTGTACTAGCAATCCACTTACTGATGTGATAAGCAAGCCTGATAAAAAACTAGGCACAATATACAATTGAATGGAAAGTTGCAGTCAGTGTAAAATGATAATATACAGGAAAATAGCAGCATGGTTTACAAGTTGAAGAGGTTCCAGCTGGCATTTGGGTTTCTCGTTAAGAAATATATGTGCTGTTGGGCAGGTAATGATGTATACATCAGAATAAACAGTGCACTGTTCTGTTAGACAAGTGCAAAGGGAAAACAAACACTTTTTAAGGATGGGATATATGTGCTGTTGGGCAGGTAATGATGTATACATCAGAATAAACAGTGCACTGTTCTGTTAGACAAGTGCAAAGGGAAAACAAACACTTTTTAAGGATGGGATGGGATTTTGCACGCTATTTTGATGTCATTAATGAACCTTGAACATAACGTTAATAAAGAAGAGTCTGTGCTCCAATTTCACTACATATGTCGTTATTTCTGTACTGCATATCCAAGTGGTATGTGCATCCATTTACTGGAGTAATTACTGGAGGGCAGGGGGTGGGGGGTAGTTTTAGGGGTGCTGTATATTTTGTCTTTGCATATTTCTTACAGTAAACATGTCCCTACTATTATGTACTACGTTGAGAGTTTGCAAAATATAGGTATATTCTCCAAGTACATCGTTTCTTGAATCGACTTCTGCTTTCTTCTGTTCGTGCTCAGTTTTTTTTCTGATCGTGTCGTTAAGTTTGTTAACCGTCCTTCATTTCAATGTATGTCCTTTTTTGGTTTCGATATTTGGGCCCTGATGGGCAATCAATTGACATTACTACTTGGTTCTGCATGTCCGATTCACTGTGATGGATGCATTGCATGCTGACATGTACATAACATGTCCCATTACATGTTGAAGTAGTAGTTCAATGCAGCAGAGCACCCATTAACATTACGTTAGTTCACATAAAAGAGTATGCTTCGCTCCCTGCCTTTTTCAAAATGAGGCACACTTGCAAGAAGCTTGGAAGTTTATCATTTAGAAAACGCAATTCCCGAAACACGTTTTTTTTTACATTTATATTGTGCTAAATTTAATTTTAACGGCATCGAGCCGTGTTGTGAAGAATGAATAAATATCCACAAAGTGCCTCCTGTCTTTTCTTTCTCTTTTTTTTTTCACCATAGCTGAATAAGAATGCACTCATACGCGAGCAAAATTAAGTTATAGGGTTTCTTGCGTCGTGTCAATTGTTATCATTATTATTATTACTATTATTATTAGGTTTTAATACATAGAGAACACAAAGACACAGAGGAAACAGAGAGGGTACAGGCTGACAACTGCCACCTAAAGGGGCACAACGCCTGCCTGCTCCTTGAACGGGCAGGGGGAGCAGAGGAAATGAAGATAGGGGGGAAAGAAAGAAGGAAAAAAAACAAATAACACAGACATAAACACAAATAAGCAGTGCTCGCTGCATAACGAATGCGGGACACTAAAAACTGTGCTCTAGTGTCTCACATGACCCACATGACGGACTGTTTACACGTTCTTGACGGAATAATATCCCACGCACTGATACAGAGCCAACTTCTAGCTTATATAAGAGGGCTCTGTCACGACGAGGCAATCCACGACCACGAATACGGGGAACAATCCGCTTGCTACACGCTGGTCAGGGTGCTGCTTCAGAAGATGTCAGCGGATCAACAGACGAGCGTTGTCAAACAGGCATGAAATTTCTTGGCAGTCACATTCGATGTGGGCACAACTTGAAGCTAGGTGATCGGCGTCTTCATTGTCATCAATACCCACATGCGTAGGTATCCAGTGGCAAATGAGGGACAAACCCCACGAGAAATAACACACGATCGCGTTATAAAGCACGCCAAAGGGGGCGACGCCGTGTACACGCTCCCGGATTAATGTTGATCACCACTGCATCCATCGTAAAACGAACCGCGTATGGGCGCTTGTCAGCGAAAGGCTCAAACATTTCGGCGTCATCTCTACGGGCGGCAGGGCAGGCACCACTTCAGCGCAAAACAAACGCGAACATGGGCGCCGCCATGTTGCTTGAAAACAAACAAAAACAAAAAAAATACCGGAAGCGCGCGTAGGTCACGTGACCATCTCCAGCCAATAGCGGCGCAGTATGGGTCCCAGCCATCCTAGGGGATATGTTTCTACAAGTGGTGGTCAGGGAGACAGTGAACAATTGTGATGTTCATGGCATATTGTAGGAAACTCTATGGTTCATGGACCTGGGTGTGATTTTTCTTTCTTTCTCCTATTTTTTAAAATTTATTTGTTTCTCGTTCCGGTTAGGACACTAAAAGGTGCCCCCCCCCCCCAGTATAAAGGGGAAGACCACAGACATCATCATTATCATCATCATCGTGGGCTTTCTCCGCGGCGGAAGCCGCGCCAAAGCGGCGAGCGTCTGCTACGCGCGTGATATTTTGGCCGCTATTTGCTAAAATTGTGGAAATTTGGGCAACATTTAATACTGCGTCACTGCAATATAATACTGCAGCGACTCATCACACAGAGAGCGCGTTTGGGTGTTGTGAAACGGGGTTTTTGTATATATCCTTGCAGCTGGTTTGTCACCGCACTGGTTCACACTTCCACGGCTGTTTGAGGAACGCATCCTGCGCGCACATCGTCGTGAGAAAAAGCGCTTAGCTTACTTTCGTGTGGGATGACGAACGTAAACTTGCTGCAGGAGGGAATAAACTGGAGATAATCAGGAGAACGTAGCTGCACGTAGTAACTAGCTCATGCATGCTAACGCGTTTGCACCCTTCATATATCCTATCTTTTATTTCGTGCATTCGATTTGTTTTACAAGGCTGCCTCCGGCGCTCTGCTGTTTCAAGCCATTTCATCCGAAGCCGAATGTGTCAGTCGGCGTGGCCGCGGCACCAAAAGTAAAAAATTACTCGCGTAACTCGCGTCTCGTTCACTTGGTATACACGAAAATTGGCACGGAGGGGCACGAATGTACGTATGCCCAACACGACCGGTAGGTCATATGCATCACTTACTTGACATGCTTGCCATTTGCGTAACGACTAACAATAATAATATGGTGTATGGCGTGCAAACCCGCTTTTAGCCAGAAATAATTCTGACGATGTGTGGTCTGACAATTTGTTTCCGTCAGGTTATAAAAAAACGTGGTAGTCACCAATATCAATGTCAACATGTTAGACTTACCCATGCATATTGAAGAACTGACCGCGTAGGTAAAATGTATGCGAAAAAAATACATGAAAAAAAAAAACATGGTCTCATATGCATTCGCCTGAGAAATGACTCGAAAACGAAAGCCAGCTTTTTCGTCAGTCGATGCATTGAACCTCCCTCGCCCCTCTCCGAAAGCTTTCTGCACATAACGTGGTTTTGGACTGCCCACAGGATCGAAGGCATTGCAAGCTTTCTGCACCTCACTTGCTTTTACATTGCCTACATCGGGGGCCGATCACGGAGACAATGGAAAGCGACCATGTCATGTGATGGCGTCATCATATGACGTCACGTTGAATGACGTCATAGTGACGTCGCAAGTTCTGTCGACGTCATCGCGTGATGATTTTGTGCATCACTCGTGTTGGCTATATGCGGGATGCCGACGGTCAATTTTCGTGTTTGATGAGGCATCTAAGGCTTTAGCGTTAAAAAAAGGACAAACCAAAGAAAATGAAACGATAACAGATGGCCGTTTCTACTATTTTTTATCTTTTTTTTTGTTTCCCTTGCGTCTTCCCGGTGTGCTCCGTACATAATAAAGAGCTTGTGGAGGCTAATTAATTGTCAAATAAAGTGGTGTGCATATGGCTAGCAAACCAGTGGCGACTATGAGTAAAAAGCTCGTGAACTCACTGCGCGCAAGTATTTCAGCTGACTGCGCGTAATTTACTTTTTTTATAACTCTTAATTCGTGCATGCGTGATGCTATTGCCCGATTACTCATGCGAATAGGGTTTTTTTTCGTTCTTTGCTTGTGCGTGTCTGTTTGCGCGTTTTTACACACGCACCAACGTTCTCGAACTCTGTGACCGGAACTAGGCCACGATGATGCCGCTTGACACATGATTTTTTTTTGCATTCTGTTGTTGCCCCAGCACTAACACAACGCTTAAAGATGGATAAGCTTCATTCCGCACCGCATTACTTAAGTTAAGTAGACTTCAAGTGCCCTGTGTGGAAACGCGGCGCAAAAAACTACAGCGCGTAGCAGACGCCCCTCGCTTTCTGCGCGCTTCCCGAGCGCGGAAAGCCCACGGGTCCTAACGGGTCCGGCGCAGCAGCGGCGCGGCGCGGGAGTTCACGGCAAAAGGCCCACGCGGGAGCCGGCGCTTTGGACACTCCCCCTATTCTAGGTCACTCTAGCCGCAACTGCCTAGAATATACTCCATATGATATACTCATATTCTAGGCCTTCTAGGCACTATACCGCAACCATAGACCGCAACCGTCGCCGCCGCCTTGAAACATGCAGACGGGCCCGTAGGCGATAATTCTAACAGTGCGCCGCTGTCCCGACAGAGGGCGAGAGCAGTAGCGCCACCATATCAGCTCTTGAGGTCTTAAATCAACGTTGCTGTCGATTCTCCGTCAATTGGCGTTGATTCAATTATTGACTGCTCCAATAATTGACGCCAAGAACGTGGGCAGAGTTGTTTAATGTGATAACAATGCTATTTTATTTGTATGGCGTATCTCGCCGCTAGGCCAAGTGTGGCTAGGCAACAAACCATCATGGACGAAGAGGTGGATCCGTCGTGCGCTCCGGTGTATTACACTGCGGGCGGCCAGGTATACGTCCCCCCCTCATTCCAAGAGCTTCTTTCTCTAAGCCGTGGTGGATACGTCTCCGCCTAACCCTTTGACCTGCGCGCTTTTAAAGAGTTAGCAATGCGCTGAAGTGTTGTGTATTGCAGTGTATTTTCAAAACCGACCCAGGGCAGCGGCGTCGCGCTGCGAAGCATGTGTTCTCCTGCATTTCAGTGTCGGTGATATTTACGAAAAGGAAAAATAAAGACGGTAGAACAGCGCCCACCCCAGAATTCGCGCTTCTGTCTGACAGTGTATTTGTGCGTAGGGCCCATGTGGTGGAGGAGCATCGGCTACCAGTGGCGGAGGAGCAGGAGACGCTGGTTGCCGGCAGTCACCGCCTCGTGTGCCAGAAGAGGACTACTCGTCATTTGACATTGTCAAGGCTACACAGTGCGCTCCGTTTTATTACTATATTTATTTGAGCAGTGCAGGAGGCACAAAGCCTTTACACAGCAGAAGAGAATGCTGTAGCTCTTGAAAAAGTTTAGTCATCCAAGCATTAGGTACAAAAACTTGCTCTCCGACTTATAGGAAATTGACCGTATAGTCTGGTAAAATTAGCCCTGCTGTATGCGCTCAATCCCCACAGTATCTTTGGGATAATGTGGGTTGGTAGCAACATGCTCAAGAACTGGGCAAACGAGGATGCAATATACTTTCAGCTTAACATATGTGCCACTCAACGGTTGGGGTGCTTAGCTGCTAAGCCGAAAGGTTTGGGTTTGATTCTGGGCGCATTTTGGTGGAGGCAAAACGATTGATCTGTGCAGTAGTCAGTGCACGTGAAAGAACCCGAGGGGGTAGAAATGATATGGGGCCCTCCTCTAAGGCATCTGATAGCCTTAGTTGCTTTGGGATGGTGTGATTCACAAACCAGTCTGGCCTAACATTTGAGGCAGATATTTTTAGCTTCTGTTGCAAAAAGCACAGTTATTTAAAGGCCTTCATGGTATCCATATCTTTTGTAAGTTTATTGTAAATACTTACCCAACTATCTCAGCTACTTGCCAACTTGCTTACATACTTATAACATACTTACCAACTAGCTCAGCTCTCCGTTATTTTAAGTTTGTTGGTGATTGTTGTCGCTAAGTGGTTTACACACGGTGCCCTGCTAACTATAGCCAGTGTTTAAATATACAGTCAAGCCCGCATACGTCAAACTTGCAAAATGTGGGAATTAGTCCTATATATTGTATAATTTGATACAGAACTCTGAAAGAATTTAGCGTATCTTTTATGCGAATTTCACTGTCGATGTTGGCTTCGCGGCACTGCTTCAGGAGGATGCAAGAAAGGCGTCCTCTCTACAACGTGTGGGGTGTTCTCTTAGTTTGTATTTCTGATGGTTTGCAGTTAGGGGTGCAGATTACATGCAGGGGTGGGTTATACACGACAAAATACGACAATGGTAAAACAGCGCCTCAACATCTTTATAGGTACTGATTGGGCGCCAGAAGCCTGCAACAGTATCGCAGCTTGAGCAAGTTGATACGTCATCATCATGCGAAAAGTGCAGCATGCACGGGAGCGACGGACGAAAGAGAAGAAACAGCGCTAATCCTGTTTGTTTCTTCTCTTTACGTGTGAGCCAGAGGGTATGCCTTGGCTCCACTGACCTTCAATATCATACTCCGTGTGCTTCTTCTCCACATTGAACTATGCAGGTTCTTCCGCTTCACAGCGTCAACAAAGCACGTGATGGCAAGCGGTAGTATCACACTGCTCACTTTCCAAATGCAGTCCCCCTCCATGACGAAAAGCCAACATCTTGGGGTGTTTCACGCTGCCCAATGTATCAAGTATCTTGGTGATTTTTGTTCGATGTAGCCGTAGACTTTCCTGTGCATTGACGTTAAAGCTCTTTCGTGTTCGAGAAAAATTTGATATAAAGGTTCAACATTTGGTCGGCTTCGACTGTATGCCGATGCACTCTATTGTCTGGAGTTAGTCGACAATTTTTCATTTTACGCTTAATTTCTTAATGAGGCAACGTTAATTAACTTTAGAAGCAACGAAGTTAGGCAAACAGTTCCAATTAGAAAGCTGTAAAATATGGTTTGCAAAATGCCCAATCACACAGCTTTCACTTTCTATCTGTTATGTATGAGCATTTTTTTCTGCTTACTGTTGGTGCCCGCAAAATACAAAAAATACCAAGTGTGTTGAAAATAGAGAAGTGGGGCATGGGCTTATGGGCACAGAGCATCGTTGTATACCAACGAATGGGTGCACCGCTGCTTAAAGGGCGGCTACAGGGCGCAGGCATTGGTGTGCCAACGATATCACTTCTCTCACGGTGCTTCATGATGGCGATGAGCAGACGCAGCGGCTATCGTTTGTGCGGCCACAAGGAATGGGTGCGTCATGTCACGATAGCTGTTGGGAACATGAACAGCCCTGAAAAGAAAAAAAAGAAACTCCTTTTTTAGAACACTGACAGTGGTGAAATAATATTTTTGTGGCATGCGCTTTCACGGCACATACTGGAAGAGAGAGAGACATAACTTTATTTTGTCCTTGCTGGGGTCAAGGGAGGCGGGGGCCGGGAGACTAGCCCTACCGGAGCCCCCCTTCCTCAGGCGGCGGCCAGACCTTGGGTCTTGGCGGCGTCTTCGGCCAGCCGGACTGCCCAGAGTTGGTCATCCGGGCACGCGCTGAGCAGCATAGCCTCCCACTGCTCGGGCGTGGTAATCTTAAGTGTAGGGTTCTTGCTGTGTTTGATGGTGTGTGTTGCTGCGGGACATGCCCAGATAATGTGGTCGAGGTTGGCGCGAGCCATCCCGCAAGCTTTGCACTGTGGTGTGTAAACGTCCGGGTATATGCGACTGTACAGCGTGGGTGTAGGGAATGTTCGCGTCTGTAATAATCGCCATGTTGTCGACTGTTGCTTATTTAGCGACTTGTCAGGGGGTGGGTACTTCAATCTTGCCCTACGGTAATGCATGACAATTTCACCATACGTGACCATTCTTTCTTTCGCGTGGCCGCACCAGGATTCGAGTTCTTCGTCCTCAGCCTGCTCGGCTCGTCGGGAGGGTAGCTGCTCTGATGACGGGTGACGCGCCCGGTGGACGATTTCTCGGGCAGCGTCGTGAGCGGCTTCGTTCCCGGCAAGGCCCGAATGGCCCGGAGCCCAGATTAAATGAACTTGGCGGCGACGAGATGGGGATGTGCTTGCAAGTATGCGGTTCGCTTGCGGTGAAATGAGGCCCTTGGTGAAGTTGCGGATAGCTGTCTTGCTGTCACTAACAATGCAAGAGGCGGTAGTCGTCGCGTAGGCTAAAGCGATGGCAGCTTCTTCGCCCTCTTCGGGTTGTGTGGTGAGTAGGGAGCTGGTGGTGGTAGTTACATGATTCTGTCCCGTGACGACAGCGAGCGCCATGGCCGGTTGTTGCGGGTACTCTGCTGCGTCGACGTAAGCTACATGCGCGGCCCCCTTGTAACTCTTGCTGAGATGTTTAGCACGGTCGGCGCGCCGTTCTGCGTTGTAGACGGGGTGCATATTGCGAGGGATGGGGGGAATCAGGAACGTTTCTCGGATGTCCTTGGACAATGGGACCTTGGGTCCGGTCTGCGTAACGTATTCAATGTCAAGGGTACGGAGGATGTGCCGCCCGGTCTGTGTTTGCGAGAGCCGCTCGTAGTGTGAAATGCGCTGAGCCTCAATTAACTCCTCAATTGTGTTATGTAGGCCTAATTCCATGAGCTTTTGATTCTCCGTAGATTGAGGGACGTGCAGGGCTTGCTTGTATGCTTTCTTGATAATTATGTTAATCTTGTGTTTCTCGGCGTTGGAGAGGCATAGGAAGGGCGCGACGTACACGATGCGGCTGATAATAAAGGCTTGCACCAACCGTAAAAGGTTGTCCTCTTTCATTCCCATGTGCTTGTTGGCGATGCGGGCGATGAGCCTTCCTATTTGAGTAGCGTGGGTCTTGAGGCATTCGATAGTCTCTGTGTTCTTACGGTTCTGTTGTATGCGGAGCCCCAAGACTCGCAGGCTAGGCACGCACGGTATGGGATGTCCTTTGACTTCGAGCATGATGGGATGCGTGCTCTCCTGACTCGTTCGACGATGCGTTGCGGGGCGTATGATTAGTAATTCAGACTTGCTCGACGAACATGAAAGTCCTCGTGGCTCGACATACTCGACCACCGCGTTGATTGCTTCTTGCAGGGTCTCTTCAATTTCGCCATCAGTGCCTCCAGCAGTCCAGAGGGTAATATCGTCCGCGTATAGGCAGTGATTTAGGCGTGGGATAGCAGACAGCTGTGTTGGAAGCCCCATGAGGGCGATGTTGAAAAGCATGGGAGAGAGCACGGACCCTTGTGGTGTGCCCTTGCTTCCCAGCTTGATAACCTCCGACTGGAGTCCCCCTATTGTTAATGTGGCAGTGCGGTTGGAGAGGAAATCTTTAATGTAGCTATAGGTCTTTGCACCAACGTTTAGTTCTGAGAGTGCCTCGAGAATTGCACGGTGTGTGACGTTATCAAATGCTTTAGTAAGGTCTAGGCCAAGTACAGCCCTTGTGTCCAGTTTAGGTCCCTGTCGGGTGTCGAGTACTTGATGCTGAAGTTGAAGCATGACATCCTGCGTGGACAGCCGTGGGCGGAAGCCTATCATGGTGTGTGGAAACTTGTCTTCCTTATCCATGTATTCAGTAAGCCGAGTGAGAATGACATGCTCCATGACTTTTCCCACGCATGAAGTGAGAGATATGGGGCGGAGGTTGTCGAAATGTAAAGGTTTGCCTGGTTTGGGGATGAAGACTATTTTGGCGTGTTTCCACGGCGCAGGCAAGGAGCCCGACTCCCAGACGATGTTGATATGTTGCAACAGAGTGGCTAGGGAGTCGTCATCCGCATTTTGTAGGATCCGATTGGTGATGCGATCGTCCCCCGGCGCTGAGTTGGGGCGCAGATTTCGTACCGTTGCCTGCACTTCCGCCAGGGTGATAGGTGCGTCCAGGGAGGCGTTATCCTGACCTGTGTAGGGCATCTGCGGTTGCGTCACCTGGTCACCAAGGTACTTGTCGACAAGGTTACTCAGGAGCTGCTTGTCGGCGGCCTGCGTTTGATGTAGGAGTTTCTGTATATTGCGTTGTTGAGTAGTTTTGCTGGTTCGCGCGTCTAACAGGTGCCGCAGAATGTTCCAGGTCTTGGGGATATTGGGTTGCCGCTGCATGCCGTTGCATACGGCATGCCATTGTTGATTGGTTAGCTGCAGCGCGTACTTCTCAATGTCCGTGTTAAGAATCCCGATTCGTTTGCGGAGCGTGCGATTCAGTTTTTGGGTCTTGTAACGTTTCCTAAGCCCCGCTAGAGCCTCCAACATGTGTAGTAATTTACTGTCAAGCTGCTGGGCGCCTGCTTCTTCCAACACCCATTTAGTCGCCGCCTCCGCATCAGCAAGAAGGTCGCTGGTCCAAGTCTCGAGGTCGGGTGCACACCCTTCTGGGAAGGTACGTGCTGCCCTGCAGGCCCGGAAAGCATCCCAGTCCGTGATACTGAGCGTTCGCCCTACCCGTTTTCGTGGACCGGCTGCGATGAGCGTTTGCAGAACACAGTGATCACTACCGAAGGTTTGACCGGTATTGTGCCATTCTGTGAAGGATGCGCGTGGGATAGGTAGGGTCCGTGACCACCGTATATTGTAATTGTTGGATATCTTCCCACAATTGGCGGCCTTTCTTTCTGTCGTAGGAGTAGCCCCATGCTAACGCTGGGGCGTTAAAGTCACCCACGACCACAAGAGGGAAGCCTTGCGCTGCCTTGTCCGCTGCGGCAAGGAGTCTATGAAATCTATGTTGGTGTTTGGGACTACTGTATACATTTAATATAAAGAGTCTGCTGCGCTCTTTCCGGGAATGTGGAATTATTTCGATGAAAACGTGTGGGGGTCCGTCCGAGAGCAAGTCATGTTGTAGTACTCCGATGTTGCGGCTCACTAGCGTGACTACTAACACCCTCTGATCAGTGTTTGATTGTTGCTTGTAGGCCGCATATCCTGTTAGTTTTGCCTCGGTCATGGGCTCTTGAAGTGCAATGACGTCTGGTGGTTTCTCCGATGTGAGAGTGCGTAAGCTTTGCTGAAGTATACCGCGTTTCCTTGAAAAGCCTCGGCAGTTCCACTGCCAGATACAGTAACCTGTAGAACTAGTGCTGGGAGGCGGAGACATCGTCAGGGCGGGGGTGTGCTTTCTTTGCAAAAGTTCCCTTGAACCTAACGGAATGTTCCTCTACCTCTGTCATGCGGCGCTCTAGTTTCTTGATAGACATAAGCACCTTATGCGCTAATTCTGAATGTTGCTTATTCTGTTCGTCTTTTAAGGTTTGGGTCATTGTGGCAACTGCAGTTTCTATCGCCTTGGCGATGGCGCCTTGCAGGCATTCCTCTACCGTAGTTCTAATAATATCTGCATTTGTTTCCGGAGCGGATGTATCCATGTCGGTGTCTGGTGCAGTTGCCTTACGTTTGGGTGGGTTGGTGGTAGCATCTTTTCTACTGACCACCCCGACCGATCGCTCTGCCTCAGGCTTGGGAGGATGCTGCATTTGAAGCTTTTGCTTAAGGAGCGTATTCTCTGCGCGAAGTTCTTGAAGCTCTTGTCGAAGTGCACTGAGCTCTTTCATGACCATGTGAAGAGCCTGTCCGTCCGCATTACTGTGTGTCTGTGTAGGCATTGGTGCTGTGGGTTTGTGTGGTTGCGATGTCATGGGTGATTGTGGGTTCGCGCGGGAGGCCATGGCTGCCCAGCTTACCTCCAATGGATGACCGGCTTTGATGGGCTGCCTGGGGGCCGTCTCGTTACAGTTGCTCCCAGGTTGTGAGGTCCCTCGGGCTTTGCTTCCTGATCTGCTACTCGAACGGTTCCGAGATCGGCTCCTGGAAAGGCTCCTAGGTGTAGGGTGAGGATCTTCTTGGTGTTGCTGTTGCGAAGGTGTTGCGGCATATTGAAAAGTACGTCGTTGAGCCTGCTCTCTGCGCCTTTGTAGAAGTAATCGTGGGGTGAGGTAGCGTTTTGTGCAGATCTTGTCCCCTGTGGAGTGACCAAGTCCACAGAGAGCGCAGCACAGCTGGCACGTGTGGTCAGGTTGGGGGTCTTCCTTGTAGCAGGTAGCGCACCTGTTGCGTGGTGGTGATGGACAGACATCCACTCGGTGACCAACCAAACCACAGGCGGTGCAAAATTCAGCTTTCTTTTTGTGCAAGTAGCATTTGTATTCAGCTCCTCGATAATAGACTTGGTATGGGACTTGATGACCATCAAAGACGATGAGCACCGGGTTCGTGCTGCCCATACGGCGGGCCTGGATAATCGTTGGATTTCGCTTGTTGACTAGGCTGCTCGTGATGACTTCAGCGGTGTCGTACGAAGGGACGTTGTGTATGACTCCTTTAGCGGTATCATCAGGCAATGTAGCGTATGCTGCAGCTGAAAACTTGTGTTCGCCAATCTGTAAGTGTGTGATCTTGCAGTACCTTTCCGCGTTTTCCATCGAGGGGGTGCTGACCAGAACAATGTTGGAAGCCGGGTTTGTCCTGTACGTATCTGCATCAGTTTGCTCGGGAGTGAGGCCAGTGACGGCAAGGATAGCGTCTCTTATTTGCGCCTCGCCCACCATGGCAGTATTGAAGCCGTCTCGGAAGCGCATTACGACTTTGATATCGTCTTCTGGTAGTTTCGGAGGTCTTAAGGCTCGCGGGCGCATGCAGGGGTGCGGAAGACCCGATTTCTTCAGCATGGATGTGGCTTGGTCGACATGTGTTGGCTGTTGCTGGCGTTGTTTGTATTTATGACTCACAAGCCATCCGGATTCCACGGTGCATTCTTCAGGAGAGATGCTGGTTCCCTCCACTTCGACGATTTCCATAGTGCTAAGCGTAGTGATGACGCTGATCAGTGGCGGAACACGTCAGGCACAGGCGTGTGCAAGATGAACGGCCGCCTGGCCGCCGGTGTTGCCGTTAGGGTTGGCAGAGCGGCAGCTTGGCGCGGTGAAAAAGTCGTAGAATAAGGTACTTGCTCTGCTTGGATTTCGATGCAGGTGATCTCTACGAAGTGCTGATATCTTCCGGAAGACGATTCCGGCGTTGATTGGGTTCTCGAAGTGAGTAGAACGCCCCAGGAACGGTAAATTCACAGAGCCCATGCGAAGCAATCTCAGTGAAAGCCAACTTCTTCCGGCACATACTGGAAGACGTCACCTTCTGTTGCGATACAGCACTGGGGCCTTCTGAGTAGGCTTTCTGTCACTGCCTTGAGCTCCATTGGTGAAATACCTTCTTGTGTAATACCCCTGTCACACAGCCACCACCCAATTCCATTAAAGGGGCCCTGCAACACTTTTCGAGCATGCTCAAAGAGCGCTGCCGATCGGTAGTCGAGGCTCCCGAGAACACGCGAGCCAAATATTATAGCGATGCGCACGGCCTGGAATTTACAATAAATTCTCAAAGTCAGCTGAAAATCGCTCCCTCTTCTCTCGACAATTGATGTATTAGTCCGCAAAATATGACGCGATTGTCGGCAGTTCCACCATTGGCTGATGTTATAATCACGATAACACCCTCATTATTACTTTCGTTGTTAATTTTGAGTTCAATAAGTAGATAATATCTATGTTTATATTCTGTTATCGCGTCAAAAACACCGAACAAACATTAATATTAGCACTTCCGGTCTCACCGACAGCGTCTGCTCGTAGTTGCGTGGTTCCGTTTTCTTCGCCATGCGCAGTGCCGAAAACGTGAATATTTCTGTGCTTTTGACCATCGCCGGTTGCCGTTGAGAGTGGCAGCCGTTCGAGTGTTGCCTCCTCAGCTGAGAACTGCATCGTCGGCACGTTCTCACGACCGACCGAGGCAGGGGCGCAGCGTGTCTCCGATAACAATGCTGGCGTCCTGTAATGGCGGCGCTTCGGGGTCGTCTGCCAGTGCCGTCTTACGAGGCGGTGTATCGGAGTATGGGCCGAAACCGATCTCAGCTGTCATTCGTTCCAAACGAGCGCGCAGGTTTGCTTCCATGGTTGGCGGAGCGATGAAAACACTACGGCGTTCGAGGTGCACATCCAACATTACCAAACCGACGCGCAGTTTTCAAGCACGCGCGATACACAGTGCGATCGCCTCCGCTCGATGAGAACGACGCAAGCCGACCGGAAGTGGCGGCACAGACCACGTGGTTGCGCCCAGACGTCAGAGAGAAAAAAATGAAAAAAACTCCGCCGGCGCTCTTGGGCGGAGCCTCGCTCCTCTGCTCTCCCTCCCTTGACTCGCTGCCTAGCTTTCCGCGCGCTCGCGGCGTTGAGTTGAGGGAGAAAGCTGCGGAACGTGATCTCTATAATTTGGTAACACCACTTAGACTTGACGGATTCGTAAAATTTTTGCGGCATATGACTCGTGAAGAGTCATACGTCGATAATGAGACTATTCCAATATAACTAAGAAAGGTGTTGCAGGGCCCCTTTAAGCTCCATCAATGTAAAACTCCATTAGAGAGTTCAACGGAGATGGAGTTGTGCCCATGTCACACGGTAATTTTATGAGCTTTGGACAGAACCCGCAAGGGTTCTGTCCAAAATAATGTTTTCGCTTTTATCACAGAAACGTGTACCTGCAAGCATGTTGGCAGTAATGTTGATAGGGGTGCTGGCAACACTGTACGTTTGTTTTTATGCGCGTTTTCTCTACACGCGCTGATTGTCAAACACACTGATAGTTGTCGTTGAGCTCTTTGAAGTTGCGCTGCCACCTAGATCACGTCCTTTCGAATATCAGATGAGCACAGGTCTCACATTCAGTCCACGAAACCCTTGCTGCGGATGGGTCCCACAACAATTCGCGTGTACTGCCGCCGTCGATGCAGAAGGAAGAAAACCCGCGTCACTCACTGCTATGACATTTAGTAGTGTTGAAATCGCTGTAACAAGGGAACGAGATGCACAGACGTAAACACAGCGGTGCACACAGACTCGGAGACACTTATTCAAAGTGGTGCTGCTCAACGTTTTTGTGGGAGGCATGGTGTGGAGAGTATGTGCACTTGTACGCGTATTTTTTCTCCATTAAACGCTCGTTTGAATGGATTATGCAGTGTAGAACTCTTCATAAAATTCGTTATTGTGTTGACTGCGGCTGCTTTATGTATGCAGTTTTTCCCGTAACTACAGTTTACTGGGGATGAGAGTACTCCATTCTGCCGCTAATGGAGATCGCCGAACTCCCTTTGCGAAATGCTCCGTTTGACAGGGGTATAAGGCTTCTGATGTAATCATTCCCATTGTGTATACACAATCCTTGATGTAGACTCACAAGGAAAAGTCTGCAGGGTTAAGGTGAGGTGACCTCACCGGCCACAGGACTTTCCTCTCTATCCTTGGAAGGTAACATCCAGCCATGCTCGACTACAGCTGTTGGCCCCATGGTGCTGATACTACATCACACTGAGCTGGGCCAGTGACTTGTCGCAGTCTCTAACCAGCCCTGTGAAGATCTCACTTGCCGGTCGAGTGTGTTTGAAAAATAGTGCGCTAATGAGTGCACTGTCATATTGTCACGGGGTCGTGACGTCCACGAAGACAGCAGTCGGCGTGTTCAAGATGAAACTCTTTATTTGGCCGAACTTGTGGCCGGGAAATGAAAACCAAACTACAGCAATACACGCTGTACACTGATAGTGGTGAACAGGGCGTCGGCCGTCGATAAACTGACAAACGGTCAAGCGCGTCGGCTTTTATACAGGTGCTATCGAACTTTCCAGCGGTATCGCTGGTGGCGGCGTTATCTCTCGACAAAGCTGGAATATTCGCGTGTGGCGCGCAATCTTAATGGAACGTTCTAAAACAATTGCAATGCTTCTTGCACGTCGCGGCGCGGCCTGCGCAGCGCGTTGCCCACGGGCTTCGTGGTTGAAGCTTCAACTCATGAAAAATAAGACGTGCGGCAATATCATCATCGTCAGCTGCAGCAGCCTGACTACGCCCACTGCAGGGCAAAGGCCTCTTCCATGTTCCGCCAATCAACCCGTTCCTGTGCTTGCTGCTGCCACGTTATACCTGCAAACTTCTCTGCGCACCTAACTTTCTGTCTGCCCCTCGCATGTTTGCCTTCTCTTGGAATCCAGTCAGTTATTCTTCTTGCCTACGCGCTACATGCCCTGCCCATGTCCATTTCTTCTTGTTTTCAACTAAGATGTCCTTAACACCTGTCTGTTCCCGGAACCACTCTGCTCTCTTCTTGTCCGTTAAGGTTACACCTATCATTTTCCTTTCCATTGCTCACAGCGTGGTCCTCAGTTTAAGTTGAACCCTCGTTTGTAAGCCTATATGTTTCTGCTCCGTAGGTAAGTGCCGGTAATATGCAGCTGTTATATACCTTCCTCTTGAGTGATCGTGGTACCATTCAGAATTTGAGAATGTTTGCCAACTGTGCTCCATCGCTGTCATATATCCCACACCAAACATTAAAAGACCACTGATATTGGTGGTGAGATGTTCCGAGCCAGTATAGATTTTGCTCACTCCAATAGTGTGCATTGTCGATGTTTACTTCTGAATTTCGGGAAAGGAAGCAAGCTTTCTAGACAGCTCTGCTGAGCTTCTGGTTGTTTGAAGGCTTCAAAAGAGTCGGCCAGCATATTTGCTCTTCAAAGGCAGGATCAGCACAGATGTCCAATGGCCATTGGACCAAGCACCGCCATAACACCCCACCACCAGAATCGGTGACGGCTGCAGAAGACCTGCCAGTGTAGTTGCAGATTCTGATCGGCACCGCATGGACCACACGTCGTTCGGGAAATCACGTATCTTTTTCGCTTGAGGTTGCCTCACCATTGCACGGAAGTGCTTATGCTCACGGTTCCTTTTGCAGGTGTGTTGCGGGGTTCTGTTCAGCACAATGGCCTTGGTGGAGCTTGAATGGATGAGGCACTTGTGTCGCACTTCTGTGCTTGCCCATGGACATTGGAAACGCTGAAAATGCTGAGGTTTTTTTTTTTGCTCATTCCTTCTTGCCTCTTCCTTTACGTTTTGTTTTCTACGTCGAGCGCAAGTGTCCATGCTGGAGTCCAAGGTCTTTGTGGAAGACACGCTGTTCCCTATGCACGTCTGCCTTCTCCCTCGAGACAAGTCCAGCATCTTCTAACGACACTGCGCGTCTCAGAGCCACCCTGTACACCTGTTGCCAGTGTGGAATGTGTGTCTGTCCTATCGTCACTTCCGCCGCCAAGGTGTTTTCTTCGACATTGCTTATTGGTCCACCCTGCGGATGCTCCATCCCATCGCTGCCACTTATTGTGCCTTGTGGATATTTAAAGGGACACTAAAGGCAAATATTAAGTAGACGTTGATCGTTGAAATAGCGATCCAGAAACCTCGTAGTGCTGCTTTTGTGCCAAGGAAGGGCTTATTTTGAAATAAAATCATGTTTTTAGTGGTCCGCATCGCGTTAGCACGCTTCAAGTCTCCCACCTGAAAATACGACTTTCATACGTCACTGCTGCCGTGCCCAACATTGCCCGCTTTACTGCGCGGACCGCCGACACTAGTAGCAGCCGAGCGGAAGTAGCGGGACCCACAGTAGCAACAACGGCGCTGCGGCAAAGACTTGCTCGGATGGGCACATTCAAAGCCTTCACCAAGTTGCGGTTGGTCTCGTAATCCTCAGTACGAAAGTGCAGTGAGCACACACGCAGAGGTTTTGACTGTTAAGCACACTGGCGCAATGGCATGACACTAAGCCACTTCGAGCGTAAGGGTTCATTCCACGGCACCCAGTGAAAAGACACACCGGTTTCCTTGCTGCAGCACTGGCGTTGTGCACCATTCAGGCATCCGGCAATATCACACGCATGCGGCATTTTGTCGAACTTTCCGTCAGAGTGACTTTCACGAGCACGAAAAACACGCACGGCAGTACGCGATCCCGAAACAACCACTGAGACGGGCGAGGCGCAGTTCGGCGGAACCTTTGAACCACGCGCGCCGTTCCCCATGGCAACGCCACGGAGGTTTTGTTTTCCAAGAATCAAGCGGAAACGGACAAACAGCATTTTATTACGTCTTTTGGTGCTCGGAATGTTCTTTTTTTACTGCTGCTAGTTTGATTACTAGGGATTTATTGTAGGCCGACTTCCATACATCATCGGGATCACTTCGAAAATGTCCCACTCGTGGCGCTCATCATGTGATACATTTAGCTTAATTTCTCGGTAAGTAGGGCACTGCTGTTGATAATATTGCCGTTTTAGAAGTTGTCATACATTGGGCTTTCACTCTGACATAAATTGTTATTTGCCTTTAGTGTCCCTTTAAGTGGGAATCTTGGGGAAAAGGTGGCCTCGTCACTCCGGTTGTCGAGGCAGTCGTAATCAGTTGAAATCCATACACAAGGTTGAATCTGTTTTGAAGATCCCTGGGCTCCAGGCATTGATGTATCTCCGGAGGATAGAGGTCTCCCAAAGGAAGCACTCAAAACAAATGAGGATGGCCAAATCCAAGGGTCATGCACACTAGGTTTATTACTGCCAAATTAACAAAATGTTACTCTACAATAGATTAGGAAAATTACTGAAGTATAGGGCAGAATAAACCCCATACTTCCCTTTATTTTTGGGCATATTGTGGTCCAAGTTTTTCTGCAGGTAATAAGGATAGTTTGAATCATTTTAAAAGTTCAGTGCTTTGTATTCTATCCACTGAACTAAAATTGTTGTATTATACCAAGAAGAAAGTTATTAACGATTTTTTTCTTCCATTACATGATTTTAGACATTTTTGTATATATTCTTACTATCAAATAAAGACGATTTGTTCTACAGCTTCAATTTTAGTTCAGTATACTGCCATCTGAATGATAAGTACGTACAAAAAAGACGGGCGTGCTCTCCAAATTTGAAAGTCGTGTTGACCCGACAAAAAAATCTCGTTTTGAGAAACCGGAGTTCAAAGTAAAGAATTTAAATTTCATATTTTTCACTCTGCCAAGATTTCATACTTGCATGTAATGCATGTCTTCTAAACACTGGCACAGCCTCATACCGCTCCCCAAGCACTGGAGCTCTGAGCTGCTTGGATTTAGCGCTGTGTTCTCCACCTATACTTACCGATTTTAACTAGAGGGTCATTGATAATCCTTACAGTAGTGACCACATGCCTGCCATTGTACAGCTTGTATCTTCATTTCCCATAATGCCCTGTACACCACTGCGCTGGAAGCTTGAGTCTGCAAACTGGCCTCTGAGAGTTCGCTGAAAAAGCCACTCTTGAAACAGAGATAATTGAGGGGTTAAGTTCAGATGAATTAAATGACTGCCTGCATACTAGCAGCAGCAAAGGAGGCTATCCCACAATCTTCTGGCATCTTTTGTAAAAAACTAAAACCCTGGTGGAATAGCGATTGTAAACAAGCTAAAAAAATTACAAAACAAAGCTTGAGGTATTTTCCACAGATATCCCACGCAAGCATGAGCAAACCAAGATGTGTACGCGGGCAAGCAGAAAAAATATCTTGGAAAAAGTACGTCTCCTCCATCAATAGTTCAGTAACGTCCAAGAGAATGTGGGATCAGGTGCGTATGTTTAGGGTCGATTACACCTCCTCTACGGTTCCCATTCTCAGCAACTGGCAGCCAAACAAACTTACAGGAACAAGCAGACATATTGGGCCAACACTTCCACACAATATCCAGCTCAGCATATTATTCGGCAGCTTTCCTAAAATATAAACATTTAGCTGAAAAACAAAAGCTTCTAACTACAGGAGGTTCTGACAGATTATGCAATAGCCCGGGTTAACGCTTCTTGAAATCGATAGGGTACTCATCGCAGGCAAAAATACAGCACCTAGTCCTGATGGGATACATTATGCGATGCTTGCTCACTTGTCCCCGAAAGCAGTAGAGGCCCTGCTTCGATTTTTCAACATAATCTGGGAAACAAGTGAAATGCCAAATGAAGGGAAGAAAGCCATCATAGTCCCATTTTTGAATGCCGGAAAACGACCCACATCAGCGAGTCACTACAGAGCGATTGCGCTTACAAGCTGCCTTGCAAAATCATATGAAACCATTTTAAATATCAGATGGACATATATCCTTGAGACAGAGAACTTGTTGGATAGCCATCAGTGTGGGTACAAGAAAGGTTGTTCAACAATTGATCACCTGGTCCAATTAGAAAATAAAGTACGTAATGCGTTCCTACACAAACAACACTGCTTAGCTGTCTTTTTGCGTACGATGCGACATGAAGATTTGGAATTTTGAGAGACTTGGCAGACTTGGTGATTCGAGGCAAAATGCTAAACTGTCTCTCTGATTTCATGTCAAACCGAACATTTCAAGTGTGTCTTGGCACGGTGCTATCATGTATGTTCATTCAGGAAAATGGTGTGCCTTAAGGGTGTGTTTTAAGCACAACACTGTTTGTAGTCAAGATGAACTCAGTTAACAGGATTGTACCTACCACACTAATGCACTCACTTTACGTGGATGATCTTCAGATTGCGTGCTGTGCATCGAATATGGCAACCTGTGAACGTCAAATTGAAATTACTTTAAAACAAACTCAACAAATGGGCATCTGAAAATGCCTTCTGGTTAAAAAACTGTTGCTTCTCCCAAAAGAAGGATTACAACCAGACCCCATCCTGAAACTAAATGAAGTAGTATTGCCGGTGAAACTGGAACACAAGTTTTTAGGCGTCGTATTTGATAAAAAACTTAACTTCCTTGCTCACATCAACTGCCTGAAAATTAAAACAATCAATGCGCTCAATGTTCTCAAAGTTCTGACTCGCAAGCATTGGGACTGTGACCGTAATGCCTGCTGCAGATTACCGTTCTTTGGTACATAGTATATTAGACTACTGTAGCCATAGTATAGGACTCTGCCAGACACTCGTTACCTTCAACGACCAGATCCTGTCCATAATAAAGGGCTGCGCTTAGCGACAGGTGCTACAGAACTTCCCCAATCCTCAGCATGTATGCGGAATGTAACGAGCCATCCCCTAGAACAGAGAAGAATGCAACTTATGTTTGCATACGTTCTCAGAATTTATTCCTTGCCCAAACCACATATGTTATTACATTATCACACACTGCAACAACGCTTACACTATACAAACAAGCCAATGCTATCAAACTGCCGATGCTCAAATTTGAGAAAAAAAGTTTGAGTGCAATGCCCCCACTGAAGCACTCACTGTCATGCCAAGGCACAGAGAAAGAAGTATTTGAGGAGAAGAATCTTATAGGCCGGGGCAGCGCGCGAGAGCAGCTCAATAGGTAATGGAGGAAATGCGGTTTTCGCCGCAGCACGACAGATGACGTTTCCGGTGTGTTGCCATCGTTTACATTGCTTTCTATGGACGCGATGCATAAAATTCGCGATACCCGCCACGTTGCAATGCAAAATTTCTCAGATTTCTGTCTGTAAATGAATAGGTAGAATCTGACAAATATTTTAGCTTCAGTTAATAATAGATACTGCCGGAATTATAGGCCGTACAGTGCTTGAAGTCATCTGCTAGTAGTGACGCCTGAGCAGACGATGTTCTACAACAAGGCCGGGGCACCCTTGCCCTCGCTTGAATGTTGTGCTCACGACGTGCGTAGGCGGCCGTGGGAGGGAAAAGTTTCCAATTCGAGCTAGCAAGCTGTCAGCATCCCTTCACCATTTGCAGGATTTCAGTCTCTTTAGTGCGCTTAGTGGCTTCCGCGTTGTGCCGGCGGCGCTGACTTCTCGATATTTGCAATGCGCTTTCACGCCACAACAAAGGGTAGGTGCTTTGCATATTCCCATCAGTGCTTTCTCATGATGGGGCAGGAAATGTGTTGTGCCGACTGCAACAGTGGGTACGCTATCCTGTAAGAGCAAGTAATTGCCTCCAAAGTTTCTAGTGAACCCGGTAGGTTGGAAGCGTAGGGCGTGTCATTTCCAAGAAAAGATAGAGAGCTCATGCCTCGCGACTACGTTTGCGAGGAGCACTTCTCACACAGTTGCGTCCATCCGTTGAAAAAACTGACATGGTCCCTTATGCATTAGAACACGATCTCAAAGGCAAAAGCCATCTTCTTCTGCTTCTTTTCCTTCAGTGGTGTGTCTGTCCTGCCCACCCCCCTGCGAAAGCTTTCTGCACCTAATGTACTTCTGCACTGCCTCCAGGATCGGAGGCACTTCAAGATTCGCCACCTCAACTGGTTTTTGCACTGCCCGATCATGGAGGCAGTGCAAAGCGACGATGTCACGTTGTGACGTCATAGTGACGTCATGATGACCTCACAAATTTTGGCATCTGTGACGTCATGATAACGTGATGTGGCGACGTCATCGGGGGATGATGATTTTTTGCATCACTTATGTTGACGCCGCCGACAGGTGATGCTGACGGTCAATTTTCGCGTTTGATGAGGCATCACTTTAATATATATTTTTTTGTGTACACTATTTAGACAGCCTAACAGGCGGCATCCTTTTGCCGGTTTGTTGCTAACCACTTGCTTCGGTCTGACACGGGCTTGATCGTGCATTGGTGGTGTTGCTTGCCCTGAAAGGAAAATACACCTACCTGGGTTACTTCCCGCAGCTTTCTTCTCGCAACCCAGGCTCGTTACATTCATATCATCCCACAAACCATTGATCATCACCCTGCGGGGTGGTCGAGCGTGTAAGTCGCCGGCACACTGGACCCAAAATTGCGGGCTAATACCCGGCTCCGAGGATTGTTGCTTGAGTGGAGGCAAGCTACAAATGGCGGCCGTGTGCTACGTCGCGCACGTTAAAGATCCCCGGATGGGCAAAATTCTCCGCGGACCTCCACCGCGGGCGTCCTCGTGACGTTGAATTCCACGGGGCGTTTAATTCCGGAGGGTAGCGGCACCCACCTCTCCGCCTTCTTTATGACCCCCCCCTCGCCCACCGCTTTTTCTTTTCTTTCTTTTTTTTTTTTTTGCGGCGAGAGCTGTCGTGGGACTGCGACAGTGCAGCCCATGTTGGTGGATTAGCAGTCAGCCGCCGATGTCCGTGTCAGCTACCGCGGACAAAGAGAGGAAAAAAAGAAAAAAAAAGCGCGCAAGGGTTAGCCGCGATCGGCGGATTTGACCCGGGACCGCTGCGCGGCAGCCCAGTATTCTACCACAGAGCCACACAGGTCATGCGAGCCCGCGACGCATCAGGCAAAGATTCGCGTTAAGCGACAGAGGCGATACGTTGCGCAATTTCTGTCACAGGAATAACGAGAAGTTACGCTCCCCAAGACGGTTTCGCGTCTCGATTGTAGTTTTGTGACGCGGAAAATGGCAAGCGTGCATCCGAAAGCCTGTAAATCTAATCGAATTTGCAACGTAGCGCCGCCTATGGACGCAAAAGAAACAACAAAGTCGCAATCAATGGCCTTCGATATGGCAGTATCAGCCGCACACGCCATCTTCGAGGGCATGTAACCAGAGGCCCTAGAGTGCAGTGCGTCAGTTCCGTCAGCGGTTGAACGGGAAATATTGCCTTTTTTTTTTTTTTGTTGCGGCGAGAGCTGTCGCGGGACCGCGACAGCGCAGCCCATGTTGGTGGATTAGCAGTCAGCCGCCGATTCCGTATCAGATATCGCGGACAAAGCGAGAAAAAAAAAAGTGCGCAAAAGGTTAGCCGCGATCGAGGGGGATTTGAACCCGGGGCCGCGGCGTGGCAGCCCAGTATTCTACCACAGAGCCACGCAGGTCATGCGAGCCCGCGACGCATTTATTATTTATTTATTTTATTTATTTACAAATACTGCTACCTCGATAGAACGAGACATAGCAGGAGTGGGTACATGAGTAGCAAATAAAACTACAAGCATACAAAACATTCAATCATACAAAGCAGAAGAGGGGACACGAGTTACAATGCGTGATACTCGACCTACAAGGCATCTTCAGCATCACCCGAGCGTGACACTAGCAACCTGGCAACGGGAAAACATTCAGATAAACATAAAAAGAGTACGTGGACATGGCAACACAACTAAACACAGGTGATCACTATGAAAACAGCATTTTCAATAACCAACCTGCAAAAGGAACGGGAAAGTCGGTGACATTGTCATGGTGGTGTTGCCGTGTCCACTGATGCTTGCAGAAGCGAGCGTCCCTTTTAAAGCACGAAAGCCAGTGGGTCTGGGATGGGCAGGTGACGTCATGGTGGTGAAGAAGATGCGCTGTAGCCATACTCCACGTGTAGCATGAGAGTGTCATCCAAGATTGCGCCTTAGATGCCGTTTGGCAGTAGCAAAGGCGATGCAGGCTGGCAGCATCCGGGAAAGTTTCAGCAGCACTGATCCAAAAGCACCAGCTAGAGCCTGCACAAAGAACGGGAAAGTAGGTGACATTGCCACGGCGGCGTTGCTGTGTCCACTTACGAGCAGTTAGCTGAAGATAATCATCTTCAGCTCAGTAGTGCATGTGGCCTAGTGCAGCATACTGCACACTTTAATCGCTCAAATGCACGGGGCTGCCGATGCGGCCTCTTTATGCGTAGCCGCCAAGTGTGCCTCACAGACGCCCCTGCCAAACAAAAGCAGCTCGCCATCGCGACCCCTATGTGCTGTCAGGAACGAAGTGGGCATAATGAATACTTTTCACGTCAAACGCATGCATATTGTACAGCACAGTGCCTCGGCAGTGACGGCATCAGTTTAGTAAGCGAAGTGCTGCACACAAATAAAAAACTATCGCTAGCAGGAGGCTAACCTTCTAATCTATCTTTTACATTGTCGAGATTGTAAGTGCACGCCAAAATTCGATGAATGCGCAGTTTCTACCGGCATAGAAATGAAGAAAAGTGCCTGATGATTGAAGCATGGCATATCGAGAATAGTGGTAGCGCATGCGTGAGCCAACCGTCGATTAACTTGCATAAAGATGAAATCAATGCCTTAAAGGGACCGACAACTGGCCAGAACGGGTGATTAGATCCTGGTAGAAATGAATGAAGGCCGTGAATTATAGTGACAGATTCCAGAATACTTTTCGCGATCTGAGTAGGATTTATATTTTTAAATCGCGTTTAAAAGTAACAAAAACGGCATGTCGCGCAGCCCAGCGCGAGCGCCATGAAGTAGACGTATGCAGTCTTAAGCGCTTTGTTGTACGTAGTCCAATGCTTTTACACGCACCAGAACAAGAGCTGAAATTTTGAATATGTATATTATTGTCAAATACCCGTTTGTTTCTAAGGTAATTAAAAGAAGTAAAGCATGAGATGCGGCGCTGCTTTCGTGGCTTCCAGTGAAACGGAGGCTGCGGCGCATGCGCGCGGCGTCCGGCGGCGTTTCCCGCGTAGCTCGACTCTCGTCTGCTGTCGTCGTATCGGACTTTCGAAGAGTAGCACGCGAGTTTGCGCTGCTGCTCGCAAAATGCCATCGACTAGCTACTGTTCTGTGGAGGATTGCTACCACTTCATAACAACACACTGCTGGTGTATCCTACCACTTGTTTCGTTTTCGCAGGCTTAGCTTGGCTTGGCTTGACTAAAATGTGATAAAGCGACCTGTGTACGGCCAAGGTACTTCTACAAGAAGCCCCAGAAAAACGCTATAACTATTGTAAAATAATTTAATAGGCTAGAAAGCAGTAGTCGCGGCACCGCAGGCTTTGCAAACGTAACATTGCCTTTTTATACTTCGGGCATAACTTGTCACCACTGCTGGCGTGTAATCGCTATCGCGCTCACCTCTCACTGTTTGCAGCATGTGATATTAAGACTTCATAATCGCTGCAGATCGAAAAACTCTGATTACAAATGTTTTACGGCGTTCTCCGCGTTACCACTCCGTGATTAGAAGCTCTGACCGGTAAGCTTCCGTTGCAATCAAGAAAACGGGCACCACAAAAAGTTGGTTGTCGGCTTTAACAGTTATCTTACAGTAGACCCCCTCGCGTGCCGGATTGATAGGTTCGCCTGTTGCATGGGCATGTGCAGATAAGTTTTTGTGCCTCTTTCTTTTCAGCCGTTGTGCGTCTCTTCAGTTGTTAGTCGGCGTTTGTGGTGTTCTGACTTCTTTCTTGTGTCCGTGTTTGCACGCCCTGTCTTTTTAGAATGATTATACCATTTTACAACCTTAGAATGCTTTGACGAGAAGTTTAACAGTGGTGTTGAAGATCTGAAAGAATACTGCCAGCATATGTGGTTCTTCTGAAACGTTAAGAAAGAGTCGAGAAAATGCATACCATTACTCTTAGGCAATTCTAAATAAAGCACAGCGCTCCTCCATTTAATTCATATTTTTCTTTCACTGAAGTAAGCGCGGATTCAAAGTCCTCACCACTACAAAGATAATGTAGTCGTCCACTAAAGAAAACCTTAATAATAAATTACCTAAGGCATCTTCTAGACATATGTCAACTATTGCTAAGGGGAACTCAATAAGAATCGGGGGCACCACAGAACCATTACAAATTCTTGATTTCTGGACATAAAGCCTTCCTTCCAACCTACCAGGGTCGACTTTAAATACATGGAAAGAACCCACCATAGAAACATAGAAAATATCTAGGAAAGCCCCGTAGAAACAACACATTTATCCGTGAAAACAGTTTCCTGCTCTTGTTCGTTAATACACTCATTAACACATGTCCAAAACCACTTTTCAGTTGTTAGTCGGAGTTTGTCGTGCCTTCACTTCTTTCTTGTGTCCGTGTTTGCACGCCCTATCTTTTCGGCATGAATCAAGAATCATAACTGCAAAACATACAAAGGTAAACTGAATAAAATAAAATTAAGTACATCGTACTTATTACAGGGCAGGATGGGTGTGAAATTAGGAAAAATTGGTCGAAAATGTTCAATATTCGCACCGTCGGCATTTGTCTTTAGAAGAAGTTTTTCGACATTTTGTAGAGTTTTAAAATTGACGCCACGGCCGCCGCCGATATCGCGCTATTTTACCTCATTCGATCACTCTTGCCTTTTGCTCCATAAAAACATCCCAAAATATTTACCCGTGTAGCAAGTATGAGCAAACAACAGGTTTTCAAGTGCGTCAGAGGTGGGTCATCAGCTGCCTATTGCAAAAGACAAGATACTAACTTCTTGCGTCAGTGCTCCTCTACAACAACACAGGCATGAAGTTGAGATGAAGTTGACACCTCCACTATGGGTATGGTGACTAAGCAGTTGCTGTGCAATACACTGCTATTTGGGGACAGAACAATGAGGACGCGCCGCGCCTATATTACTGGCGTTTCAATGATTACACATGCAATACAGCAAGTCGAGCAAGATTAATGGACAAGGAAACGGTTGTCATCTACCCGTTTGAATATCCCACATGCACGAACAGATGTATTAATCAGGTTAAGAAACTTCTCAAATGAAAGTTTTTGAGGTGAGAAACTCGAACTCGTCACCCACACCAATTTTCTCCAATATGCTGTTTTTGTGCACATGCTTTCGTATACGGGTCAATACTTCAAATGCACTCAATTATCTGAAAAAAAAAAAACTTTCGCAGGAGCACATGATGCTTTGCAGCCATACCCCCGAGTTCGCGCCAAGATGATCACGCACTCCTTCTTCGTGGTGCTGGAAAAAGCACATTTTTTTGTGTGGGCGTGGCAAAATTCTACAACCTGGTCGTCCATCTGAAAATAATAACAAAGACAACATCAACGAGGAATACAAAGAGAGAAAAGCCATGTATGTCCTTGATTTCAAATTAAGTGCTCTCTGTCATGTTAAGCTTGCCCAGTCAAGAAAAAGTTCGGCAGTAGCCGACAAGAAATAATTGCATTATTGTGCTGTTAATATAAGGACTACTGTTTGCTGTGGTAAGCAATGTTCACAGCTGCGACCGTAAACATTCCATGCTGCATACTGATGCTGTTTCCAGTTGCCATGTGATGCCTTTATAAAAGGTGGCATGTTTGGAGCAATTGTTCTGCATTAGCAGATGACCTTGGCCCTACCAGTAAACTCACCAGACTCTACCTTGCCTTGAACAAAACGTCTAACACCAACACAGTTAGAAAATTCTGCCAATCAAAACTCTTATAAACATGTTAGCAAAATCTTACTGCACTGCATGTACCAGGGAATTTTCGATTTCATGTAAAGATGACTCGCTTTCTCCATTGCTATGTCGTGCCAACCACACTGCGAGTAGGCTTCAAAGGTTTTGGGCGATTTCATATACTATATGGTTTGCTGGCGGACAACGTCCAAAGGCACACACAGCCTTGCGTAGGTACAGTGTCGGTACAACGCACGCCTGAACTATAGGCGTGCGTTCTACACACCAATTCTACACAAGGACCGCAGTATAAAACACGGACACGCGCATATATTCTTCGTCGCTCCTCAATATATGCACATAATCACTCATGCGCAAGCAAAGGTAAGCACACTGTCGTGATTCACCGATCACATTAATGCAAAAAACCTCATATCAGTATTCAAAGATACAAATCGAAGTATCACGCGAGTATTCCCTCCTAAAGGGGATCTGCAACACTTTTTCAGCATGGTCAGAAAACGCTGCCGATAGCTGGTTGAGGCTGCTGAGAACACGCGAGCCAAACGTTATAGCGCGGCACGTGGCACGGAATTCACAATTCTCAAAGTTAGCTAGACAACGTTACCGCTCCTTTCTACAAATGATGTCATATACCCAAATCTTACGGCCTTTGGCTGATTTGGAACATTGTGGGCTGCATAGTTACCTGCGGCCGCCGCGGGAGGTCCGCCACATGCCCGCACGCGCTCGCGATGACGTTGAAAAGTAGGCCGCTTGTTCGACGAAAAAAAAAGTGCTCAAGCTCATGACGCGCGTGTGACAAGTCTTTCCCCCGTGCCATCCCTGCCTGCTCGGCTTCCAGCGCGCTAAGCGGGACGACAGAAGATAAAGAAGCAAGTACAGCGTGCCACAATTTACTGTATCTCCGCTCGTCTGATGGACTCTCTCACAAATTTTGCGGCGGTATACTCGTGAGACAATAAACTTTAATGAAGCCATTCGATGTTTACTCGGAAAAGTGTTGCAGGCCTCCTTTAAAGATGGTCACGGGCGGTGATATCACTGCTATCCGTGAAAACCGTTTCCTGCCCTTGTCAGTAATACACTCATTAACACATGTCAAACAAAAAAACGCCAGGCCTGCGCTGAAACCGCAGCACAGTCACAGCGAAAGCTTGAAGAGCGGCGTTTCTAGAGCCCGTTGTAAGCTCTCTTGGGGCTACAATACAAGTACACTAGAAAGGTACTCACTACGCATTAAATCACAATTTTTGTGAAGTTGGGAAGCAACTACTAAGCCATTGTTCGTCATTCTGCGGAGAAGCGAGGCACCAGCTAGTCTGTAAGGCATTATGTGCACTTTGTTGACGCGACGACTGATGACGATGAGGAATTATGGCTCAGCCCTTTGTAATGGGTTGGAAGCTTTAAAGGGCCCACCAGTTATGTAATTTTCATTGGGCAACGCCCGGTCGCTATTTCCCTCTTCCGTCATGCTGTATAACATACCTTGACGTGGGAGAGAGAGAGGGGGTGGGGCGAAGAACTTTACTGAGACCCCCAAGTAAATGGATCATGCGCTTATGGGCTTCCTTGGCAACCAATACAAGTGCACTTGCGAGGAACCCACTACGCTCTAAATCATTGTAATTTTACTGAGACCCCGAGAAAATGGATCATGCGCTTATGGGCTTCCTTGGCAACCAGTACAAGTGCACTTGCGAGGAAACCACTACGCTATAAATCTTTGTAATTTTTGAGGAGTAGGGCAGCAGACACTGCCATTTTTCGTCATTCTACGGAAAGACGTGGTACCAGCCAAACGCATGTAAGGCATTATGCGCACTTTGTTGATGCTGTGCCTGATCAGGATGAAGAATTATGGCAGAGTCCTTTGTAATGGGTTGGAAGCATTCAATAACCTACTCGTTGCGCAATTCGCATTGTGTGACGCCTGGTTACAGAATTCGCGTTGTGCGACACTTGGTGCTTATTTTACTCTTCTACCACGTTATATTGCATATGCTAATGTGGTTCCTTCCCGACATGAAGCCTGTATAGGACCTTTTTGCAAAGCAGTTTCAAGCACCGGCATGGCTCAGAGGTTGAATACTGGGCTCCCACGCAGAGGGCCCAGGTTCGAACCTCGTTCCATCCTGGAATTTTTTTCTTATTTCGAGCGATACTGGTTACGGACACCGGCGGCGGCAGCGGCGGCGGCGGCGGACAACTACGGCGCCAAAAACGGCCGGCGAAATGATCTCATAACAGCTTTCGCTGTAAAAAATCACAGCATATCCACGTGGTGAATGATGAGTGAGTGGGGCGAAGCTCCGGAGGGAATCTCCGGTAAACCGTGAATCTTCTGTGTAACGCCCCATCAATCATCATATAAAGAGTGAGAAGACATAGTGGTGTAGTATTACAACAATCAGAAGTTTTATTTTCTTAATTACATGATGCTTGGCTTGCGTTGTCCCTTCATTATCACGGCTTTATAATCCTGAAATGAAGGGATAGCGGTTCCTGACGGGCTGCAATTGGAAATTTGACAATACCAGGACTATACACGTCCCTCGGATGGTCGGTGGTTTCATAAGTTCAAAGGACGTGCACGTGAGAGCATGTTTGGCTGTCATGTGTTGTATTAACCACTCATTGTTCTTTTCGGTAATATCGACATTCAGTTCACCAACTAACACAAATGGTCTATTCTTGTACTTGTCATAATTACACAATGCCGTGTCAATGAATGTCTTGATATTCCCACTCGACAAATTGGGTGCAAGGTGCACCCAATTTGTCGACCAATGACGATGCATCCATCAAAATCGATGGCAGCATATTCACAGTTGCGGCTCTGTGTCGTTGGTAGTAGTTCAGATTTTGTGCCTTTTCCTGTTTGTTTGACGTATACGGCCACACCATCCTGCAGGACGCTCTGCATCATCGATGCACACGACTGGAACGTATCCTTTGATGTACGGTCTTTTGTGCGTTCCACGTCCTCGGTATGACAGAGAACGTCCACCGCAGTTAAGTGTGGGGTCCCGTTTCACATTGTCTACAAGCTTGACATGTTGTCTTCAGGCGTCATTGAAAACACGAGACGTAAGTAAAGAAGAAAGAAAGCCACACAGGCGAACACGCACGAGAGTCTCACTCGTCAACGTCGTCTTCTTCTTCTACTGCATACCAGAACGCGCCCTTCTCACGAACTAGAGGTGGCTACTACAAAAACAAACGAAAGAAAGAAACGGAGTATGGACAGACCCACGGCATAGGAGCTTCGCCCTAAAACCACTTTTCAGTTGTTAGTCGGCGTTTGTCGTGCCCCACTTCTTTCGTGTGTCCGTGTTTGCACGCGCTGCCTTTTCGGAATGAATCAAGAATGATAACTGCAAAACATACGAAGGCAAACTGAACGAAATAAAATTAAATACGTCGTACTTATTACACGGCGGGATGGGTGCGAAATTAGCGAAAATTGGCCGAAAATGTTCAATATTCGCACCATCGCCATTTGTGAACGCGGCGGCCAATGGCCGCCATCTTTGTCTTTAGAAGCAGTTTTTCACATTCGTAGCGCTTCAAAGTGACGGCCACGGCCGCAGATATCGAGCTATTTTTACTCTCGTCGATCACTCTTGCATTTTGCTCTGTAAAAACATCCCAAAATAATTACCCGTAGCATATGAGCAAACAAGATTTTCAAGTGCGTCACAGGTGGGTCATCACCTGCCTATTGCAAAAGAACAAGATATTAATTTCTTGCGTCAGTGCCTCTTGCAAAACACACAGGCATGAAGTTGACACCTTCATTATGCGTATGGTGACTAAGCAGTTGCTGTGCAATACACTGCTATATGGTGAGAGAACAAAGAGGACGCGCCGTGCCTATATTACTGGCGTTTCAATGATTACACATGCAATACAGCAAGTCGAGCAAGATTAATGGAAAAGGAACTGGTTGTCATCTACCCCTTTGACGATCCCACACGCACGAACAGATTCTTTTATCAGGTTAAGAACTTCACAAATGAAAGCTTTTGAGGTGAGAAACTCGACCTCACCACCCACACCAATTTTCTCCAATATGCTGTTTTTGTACACATGCTTTCGTATACGGATCAATACTTTAAAGGCACACAATTATATGGAAAAAAAAAGCACTTTGGCAGGAGCATATGACATTTTGCAGCCTTACCCTCGGGTTGTTCCCGAGGTGTGCACGCACACCCTGTTCATGCTCTTGACGAAAAGCAGACTTTTCTTGCCAGGTGATTATGTAAACTCAACGACCTCCGGCATCTGAAAAATAACAACAAAGACAACATCAACGAGGAATACAAGAGAAAAGCCATGTATGTCATTGATTTCAAATTAAGTGCTCTCGGTCATGTTAAACTTGCCCAGTCAAGAAAAAGTTAGGCATGAAGTAGACAATAATAATTGCATTATTGTGCTGCTAATATAAGGACTACTTTTCGCTGTGGTAAGGCAATGTGCACAGTTGCGACCGTAAACACTGCATGCTGCATACTGATGCTGTTTCCAGTTGCCAATGTGATGCCTTTATAAAAGGTGGCACTGTTCGAGCAATTCTTCTGCGTTAGGAGTTGACCTTGGCCCTACCAGTAAACTGACCAGACTCTGCCGTGCCTTGAAGGAAACCTCTAAACCAACACAGTTAGAAATTGCTGCCAAGCAAAACTGTTATAAACCGTGTGAGCAAAAATCTACTGCACTGCGTGCACCAGGGAATTTTCGATTTCATGTCACTGTAAAAGATGACTCGCTTTCTCTTTGCAATGTCGTGCTAACCACACTGCCAGTAGGCTTGATGGGTTTGGGCCGATTTACGTATACTATGTGGTTTGCTGGCGGACAACGTCCAAGCCACACGCAGCCTTGCGTAGTACGTGTCGGTACAACGCACGCCTGAACTATAGGCGTGCGTTGTACACACCCAAGTACTACACAAGGGCGCAGTATAAAACACGGACAAGCGCAAATATTCTTCGTCGCTCGTCAACATATGCACATAATCACGTCATGCGCAAGCAAGCAGCACAAGCACCACTTTCGAGGATTCACCGATCATAACAGAGTCACACAAGAAACCTCATATTAGTATCCAATGATGTCAATCAAGTATCACGTGAGCATTCCCTCTTAAAGGGGCCCTGCAACTCTTTTTTCAGCATGATCAGAATACGCTGCCCATCGCTGGTCAAGGCTCCTGAGAACTCGCGAGCCAACGGATATAGCGGGCACGTGCACGGAATATAACATATCTCAAAGTCAGCTAGAAAACGTTCCCGCTCCTTTCTACAAATGATGTCATATACCCAAAGTTTTACGACGCTTTGTCTGATTTGAACTTGTGGACTGCATAGTTACTGCGGCCGCAGCGGGTGGCCGCCACATGGCCGCACGCGAGCCCGCGATGACGCTGAAAGCAACGTTTATAGAACCAGGTTCTATAAACGTTAGACCTGGTTTTATAAACGTTGGCTGAAAGTAGGCCGCGTAGGGTCGACGGCGCATAGGTGACAGGGAGCGACGTCGGGGCGATGAAGATCGGCGGCTAACTCAGGACAGGCGGTCGGTTGAAGAAAATTCTTGTGGCCGTGCTGTGCCGCTCAACCGTCGAGGGTCGTGTGAAGATCGTGGCATGGTATCTGTGTGGACGAGAGGGCGGCGGCGGCAGAAACCTGCCACATGTCCTGCATAACTGCAAGAATTGCAGATAGGGCAGTTGTCTGCGGTGCGCCACGGATTAGGAAACATAGCGAATGGTCGGCCGAACGGAACTGGTGACGACTGAACAGGCACCAGCGACGGAGAACAAGTTGGCTGACGGGGCCCTCTGGCTGCCACGACCTGCGCGTACGTCAAGGGCGCAGCCTCCAGAGGTGGTGAACGAGGGAAAGGCAAAGCGTCAGTTACCTCTTCTTGATTAACGTGTCGTATGGCTGGGGCCAGATGAGGTGTCTGTGCTTGTTCGGGCGTCCTTGATAAAATGGAGAGCTGCCGAGCGACCTCATGACGCACAAACTGCTTTATCTAAGCCAACATGGAATTCCGGTCTCCGAGAGTCAAAGCCGCGACCGAGTCACGCTGTTCAAGAGAGCATCGTGTCTGAGCGCGTTGCTTGCGCAACTCGTCGAAACTCTGGCACAAACTGACCAGTTCGGCTACGGTTTGTGGGTCCTTGGCTAACAACATCTGAAATGCGTCATCGGCTATTCCCTTGAGTATCTGCTTGATCTTGTCTGGTTCGAGCATTGATGGGTTTACACGCTTGCACAAATCAACAACGTCTTCGATTGAGCTGGTGTGAAGTTCTCTCCTGGCTGTTGAGCGCGCTCACGAAGTCGCTGGTCTGCGCGGAGCTTTCGTACAGCGGGGCGGTCGAAGACTTCTGAAAAGGCCGTGTTGAACGAAGCCCAGTTGGTAATATCTGCCACGTGATTCCGCAGCCAGAGACTAACGACGCCGGCAAAGTAAAAGCTGACATAAGTTAGGTGCGTCGTCCGATTTGTTCGCTGCGCTCACCTTGTGGTATGTAGCCAACCATGTTCTCAACGTCTTGGTCGTATGTGCCGCTGAAGATCGGTGGGTGACGCAGTGGATGGAATCTGTGAGGTACCTTGGGTGGTGGATTCTTTCGGCATTGCTGACACTAGAGGTGAGGTGCGGCTTCGTAGATCCAGCTTCGAAGACTACCCGGCACATCCACCAAATTATAAGGGGGTTTATTTACAAAACCAAAGGCCTGGAAACACTGCCACGCGCGCTCTCAGCTCTTCGTATTGGTCTTCTTCCACTCCTATTCGATGCTGTCTCGCTGTTTCTCTTCCCCACTACAACTCATATATTGTGCATGATTTTATACACGGTTCAAAGTGAAACTAAGAATCACAGCGAAGCCTTTCCGAGAGGTAGCGATGTAGCAACAGCTGTACACCGGCCGCTCGAAAGACAAACGAAACACGCCCAATATTTCCAGGACCGTGCCAACAATGAGAAAAAAAGAATTGCGCATGTTCACATTGCGTTCAGACAGCCTTCACCGCTGATGTTTTTCCAATTTAATAGTGTTTCGGTTTCAAGTATTTTCTTAGGGGGCAACGCGGCACTAAAACACGGCTGCTGCTGTTCTTCCTCCGGGCCGGCGCTCCGGGCGCCGTGCCCTTTGTTCTCCGGGCGTCGCGTTCGAGCCATACCACATTTTTCTTGATTCACGCCTCTTTTCAGCTGCGAGCGATTTCCCAAGAATGCACCATGACGAGGAGTAACCCGAACTCGGTGGTTTGAGCGACAAGAAAATTGTGGGGCATAAGCCACAGTCACTTTACGAAGGCTTAAACGCGAAATTAAAAAAAAAGAAAGCCAACGGAGTTTAACGTCCCAAAACCACGATACGATTATCGGAGACGCCGTAGTGGAGGGCTCCGGAAATTTCGACCACCTCGGGTTCCTTAACGTGCACCTAAAGCTAAGTATACAAGGGCCTCGAGCATTTTCACCTCCATCGAAAATGCGGTTGCCACGGCCGGGATTCGATCCCGCGACCTGCGGGTCAGCAGTCGAGCACCATAACCACTAGACCACCGTGGCGGGTACGAAAACGCAAAGCCTAGAGAAGGAAGTAACGAGACAACACATACCTCTGACGTTCTTCTTCGGGGTCTCGGAAAAGGCAAGCCTGAAAGTAAATAGAAATTGGTTAGCCGTGGTCACAGGAAAACAGCAAGCGCACTCTTAGAAAAAAAGTTAGTAAACAGTTAGTAAACGCAGGTATTTACTTGTTTCGAGTGTATTTTGCTTCCTTCGCGGCATTCCTTTACTAGCAAGCAGCTAGCAAAGCTTGTATATTTTGCTATTACTAACCAGGGAAGCTTTCTTGGTGTTTTTAACTAGGTAACTACTAAGCCACCTGCGTTTGCAGATCTTTCGTGATGCCGCAGTAATTTGGCCGTAATCGTGAAAGTCTTTAGGAAAATTTAGACAAACTTTAATTTTATTGATTACCTTGGAATAAAAGTTTCGTGCTACGTGATAGCAGACATATAGGCAAATACAAGGGCATTCGATGATGTGCAGAAAACATCAATTATTCTTCTAAATTCTGTGCCTGCTGACCAGTACACGGTGCGCTATCCCAAACTAGGAGCATAAATAGCCTTCAAGCTGCTGCTAGAGTAGATATTGGCTACGTAAAAGTCTTGATATTCTACGTGTGCGTTTGCGTGTGTGTTCTCGTTTGCTATCTGTTCATCCCTATATGTATGTTGCTGTGATGCGTACTTACCATGGTATTTACATGACGCAATTAGTGGTCATTCATTAATGTACGAGGACAATGCCAGTTCGTTTTTTTTCTCCTATATATACTTTTGTAATAGAATCATCTTGACATGGCAATGCACACGCACATATAAACAAAATAGGCGTATACCTCTAACTGGCTGATTGTAGACCACTAGAGTTAATACGGTAACTATAAGTTGTTAGCGTCCCTTAGTAATGCCTTCACAGCACTTACTAACTAACTAGAGCAAATTTCACTCACCTGCTACTACCTTCACTTACTAAGAGGCTGCTTTGTGACAAGCGGTTAGTATTTAGTTAGTGAATACGCCGACCTTTTTTTCTAAGAGTGCGTGATAGAGGCAGTGTATAAAAGGAGAGTGTTAGTGGAGACCCTAAGTCGACACTGTGGAAACAGATCGATGCGAAAGCCTCAAGAGCGCAAATAAATGGAAAAATTTCTGACTGAAGATAGTGCCGAAGCTGAATTCGAAAGAATAATAGAGTACAACATGAAAATAAAAATGATCTTGTCTGTAACAGAGTTACGAACTCGAGAGTTCGTAAAATTCGATTTAAACAGTAGCAAAAGACAGGCGGCATCCCCAAGTACTGGAAAAGACGCAAATAAACTTTTAATGAAATAACTTCCGTGCTCCATGCGAATCAGCAGTTCATTTGAGACCTAACATGAGCCAGGAACAAAAGTTCAATTATTCATTAGCATCGCTAAGCCGAAAGACGGCGGCTGCTACAGAAGGGCTTCAGTACTCTGGAGAGTAAAATTATGACGAAGCGATAAAAATACTGAAAATCACGTTTGGAAATTGCGACAAATCACTGGAGCTGCACATGAATGAGCTACTCAGTTTTGGGGGAGTGAGGTTCGCACGAGATACCGATGCAGTACGCCAGGTAGCGCAGTGTGTGCAGGCCAACATGACTGAAGGAATTTACCACAAACTGAGAGAAATGAGAATAGACGAAGAAGGGATTAAAAGCTTGGGTAGTGATCATAAACGCATAATATTACAAATGGGATATAAAACTGGAAATGACAGCACGGAATGAAGGTCTGGCAGCTCGTATTTAAATGACAAACAAATAACAAATATAGCCGCAAGAGTCGAGGAAAAAGTAGGCAAGATACCAGGCAAGAACTGGGAGTATAATAAGCTGTTACATCTAATGACGAAGGATATAGGAAAAGAGAAGAAAACTATTTCCTGGAAGGAAAGAGGAAGCCAAAAAGTTGACCGAACAAGGAAATCCGGGAAGTGACCGAGAAGCGACGTGAAGCATCACGGGAGCATACAGGAGTGAATGATGATGAGTGGGCAAAAAAGGAATCTTCCGAAGCGTACATCATCACCGCCGCGGGCGCGTTTAGGATGAGTTATGACGAAATGAACAAAAGAAAACCATATGGGAAATATATTTTTCGTTTGCTTTTACAAAACATCTGGCGTCTTTCGTTGGTTTATTTCATCAATCAACGAAAAAAGCCATTGTACAGAAATTGGTCGAGGCAAGAATTAAAGGTGAAAGTGAACGCTGGGTGACAGATTCACGAAAAAAAAGAAGGCCGCGCCTGGGGTATTTTGGAGTCACATAAAAGCGCTAGGCAGGAAGTCTGTCACAATGTAACAGCATATTGTAGATGAAGGAAGAAATCAATTGGAAGGGTACGAAGCGCTAGGTTACATCCGAAAGGTAACAACCGATTCGTTTAAAAAGACCGTGCAGGGGATTTCCCCGGTGAGTAAAAAGTACGACGGAGAGCACAAGCGAGGAGGGGCTAATACTTGAGAATTTCAACCGGAAAAAGGCCGAAGGAAAAATTCTAAACAGCACTGCCCCGGGTTTAGATGGGGTTCCCGTCAGCCTCATTAACGAACTAGGACACAACACTAAAGAGGCACTGTTGAAGGCCGTAGAAAAGTGCTTACAGGAGAGGGAAATACCGGACAGTTGGCGAAAAAGTAGAATGAACCTAATCTATAAAGGCAAGGGAGAAAAGGATAACGTTCGCTCGTATAGACCGCTCACCATTACATCGGTGCTATACAGGTTGGCGATGCAGGCAGTAAAATTAAAAACAGAAACGAGGGCAAACGATATTTCGGGAGAACTTCAGAATAGATTTGGAGTCCACAGGCGGTTATACGATAACCTATTTGTTCTTACTCAGTGTGTAGAAATATCTAAAATAGAAAACAGGTCCTTGTACGTGGCTTTTCCAGACATCACTGGGGCGTATGACAACGTTAATCAGGAAATATTGCGGGATACATTGAATTGATATACAGGGTGTTTTTTTTTTTAGACAATACAGACTTTTTTAAATATTCTATGACAGACAGGCTCCTGTTGTTTTGGCGCATGAGCTTTATGTCGAGGCGGAAATACTTTCCCGCAGCTAAAATGACATTGACGCGACTAATTGACAAAATCTCGTTAATTAACTTTTTTAATGATTGACTTGAGGGCAGGTGCTTATATTACAAAGTTGTAGTGCGTGCCAATTTATGGCATACCTGTTTTTTAGAAATCACAAAATTTGCACATAGTTCGAGATATTCATCGTCGAATTTCAAGGGTGAAATCGAAACTGATCGCTCCCGGCGCGCACAAAGCACGGCGGAACACCCGGAATGGCACGTGACAGGGAAGTGATGAAATTTGAATGAAGGCGCGCCAAAGCAGACTCTCTGTTCGCAAAAATCGGCAAGCATTCTGAAACACACTAGTAGACAGCTAAATGTTTGCGTGCGATGAGTGGTGCATATATGTTTCTTTCTTAAACTATAAAGAGGCGCCAAAAACTATTTTGTCTGTCTGCAAGAAGCGCCACCCTGGCCGTCCCTTAGTTTGCTTCCCAGACAAAGAAAGGTTGATATATTGCGGTTTTCTTGCGCACAGTTCCAAAGAAACAGATAAGAACCAAACACTACTTGTAATTTTTTTCTTACGAAGTCCTGCGATAGGTTAGTGAAGTAATATACTCGTAAATTGTATTTCACTTCTTCTTTGGCGCGAATAAATATTCTGGCAAGGAGCACACCGTGCGCTCACAGTTCAGAAATTGCGAAATTGGCGCAAAAGTGTCTTTTCCGGCCATGTTTTATGTATTTTTTCAGGCAAACAATTTTTTTTACAGGACTAACTTCGTAACCACCATTTTGGGTCTAATATCTGTGCCTACAGTAAATTTCATCAAAATCGGGAATGGTGTCCGGAACCTCGTGTTCGTTCTGAACACAATGCCGTTCCGTGCGACAAAATGGACAATGAACGGTCTTCAGACGACTTGGATTGGATCGAAACGTAAGCGCTCGGGCTGGAGAAGCGAATTAGCCTGCTTCATGTCTGCTTTAATCCGATCCCGCGCAGACAATTTGCAAAAACGGATGTGATCGTGAACGCCCAGTGTACGCATTGCGCTCGTCAGCTCAAAATTGTCAAACCTGGTGAGGAGCCCTTTAAGCAAAAGCCAACTTCTTCGATCGTTTCCTGTTGCCCGACGTTCGATATATCGTGTTCCGGCTGTTTTTGTTCGACGTAGCGTTGATTTTCCTATGCATTGTCGTTAAGAATAATTCGATATAAAGGATAATGCCATTTACGCGAGTTCGATATAGTCGGGTTCGACTGTAGTCCCAACGAGTTAGCATGCGTAGTGACTGTCACCATTAATTCAACGTTGTCCGTGAGCCACGCATATATCGTCAACGTCCATAAGTGTTCCAAACGCCCTGCTGATACCTTGTCTTTGCAGTGCATTGTGATCTTAAAGGCCTCAATGGGAGGGGGTAGGGAAGCCTGGCGGAAAGTTGCATTGAAAATTCAACACCCCCCCCCCCCCCCTTAAGAATAATCCTGAGCACGCCTGTGTCCACACCCATAAGGAATATAAACCTGCAACGGAGCAGCAAAGAAGAAAACAGTCCTAGAGCCGCGGATCAACCTGGTTTAAGCGACGAAACCCAAGTGGACAATTTAAGCGTCTGAACGAGTGACCGACAAACGAAGCGTCGTTGTTGCCTGTCTATAGAAATGAGCAAGGAAAAAATAACGAAGAGAAAGGAAACCGGTTCGCTCCCGAATCACGCCGCTCGTCAACGCAGCATAACAGCGAATTAACGTAGCAGCTAACAGGGACCAGTTCCAACGCAGGCGGAGATTTAGTTATGAGGATAAGTCTTTCGTAGAGGCGAAGTCAACGCAAAACGCCCCTGCGAAGGATGCATCTCCTCAGTATGACAATTGTAGAGGAGAAGCTGACTTATGAAGCGAACAACATTGCCGCTGCGCGCTCAAAAGACACCGTTGGGTGTGTTCAGATAAAAACGAAGAAGTCCCATTAACGATTCCCGATTATGATTAAGTTTACTCTATGAATTTAGTTCTTCGTAGAAAAAACGTTTCCAACAAGTTATAATGCGTCACATGGACCAACTCAGCCCAGCGGCCGCGTCTATATTATGTAATGGTCACTTGTGACGCATTATACCTTCAGAGCAGCCTACATGCAAACGCTTTTTACGCAGAATTGTAGACAACATCCTTGAGTTTAATCAGAACGTTTTTTAAAAACTAAAATGGCCTTTTTGAGAAAACCTCTTATCCAACTTCGGTAAACCACATACGTTTCAGAGCAATTTTGAAGGTAAAACGGAGTGCGTGAAAACAACGAAAATAATTTTAAAAGAAGTGCTGATATCAAAGTCAATATGTACCGAGATTTATTAACCTCAGTTTAGCTTGTTTGTAGCAACACATTCCTGAAATGCAGGTATTTTGTACGATTTCCGATGTTTGTAACTTTTTTCTTCCAAAGTGCTGCGACAGGTTAGTGAAGTAATATACTCGTAATTTGTATTTCACTTCTTCTTTGACGCGAATAAATAGTGTGGCAAAGAGCGCACCGTTTTATCCCTACGTGCGCTCAAAGTTCAGAAATTGCGAAATTGGTGCAAAAGTATTTTTGCGGCTAAAATTTATATATTTTTTCAGGCGAACAATTTTTTTTTTTGGCTAAACTAACATCGTAACCACTGTTTTGGGTGTAATATATATGCCTACAGTAAATTTCATCAAAATCAGGAATGGTGACCGGGACCTCCATGTTCGTTCTTAATTGAACTGAACACGATCCCGTTCCGTGCGATAGAATGGACAGAGAACGGTCTCCGGAGGACTTCGATTGGATCGAAATGTAAGCGCTCGGGCCGGAGAAGCGAATTAGCCTGCTTCATGTCTGTTTTAACCCAGTCCCGCGCACACAGTTTGCGAAAATGGCCAACTATAAGCCGACGCTGTCACTGCCACGTGCGCTTGCTGTACCGTACGCACGCATTTGTCGTGAAAGTATTCGCGATGCCCACTACGATCCTACCGCACACGGGCGTGGCGATGGCGAGCTGCTTACGTTCGTGAAGGCAATGCTTCTGCGCGGCGCACTTAGCAGTATCGCACAAAGAGGCAGCACGAACGACGGCGCGGCGCGGCGCGTTTGGGTTACGCGCATACCACTGCGCTAGGCCACGTGCACTACTGAGCAGTTAGCTAAAGATGCTTATCAGAAGTGTTGCCGGCGATTAAGGCCGTATAGGCTTCCAAAGCAGCGTCGAGCGGCGCCACTGCTCTCATTGCGACTGGGGGCATCCACGGCCACAACACAGCCGCCCCCGCTTCCGCGCACGCGCAGAGCTCTCGGAATCGCATCTGTGGTGCGTCACAATGTAACTATTGCTGACTAGCAGTGCCCGGGCCGAATGAGGAGCGCATGCGCGCACGTGTCCTCGCCTACCGCCGCTGGGAAATCCGGCGACAAACCGCCTTCGCCGGCAGCGTCCTGCCCCCGTAACGCATAGCTCTGCCGCGCGAGCGTCGCGCTCAAACCTGAGCTTGCGTTCCCTATGATGGCGCGTTTGCCGCCCGCCGCCAATCCAGTTTCTATGCATACCCGGTGCTTATCCGTTGAGGACATTGCCGCACGGCCGCACTGCGCCGTGACCGGGCCCCTTCAGATTTTTTTTTTATATGCTTCGCCCCATCGTATTCTGGCATTGCGGCAAAGCTGCCTTTCGGACCCCTGCCCTATACAGACGGTTTCTGTGGGTGGCAGCATGGGTGTTCAGATTCATCGAAACTCAAGAAGGGATCATCTCAAGCGGCCATTAGAAGTAAGAGAGATTATAACTGCAGAGAACTATTTGATCTGACAGACAAGTGCTACTCCGGCAAAAAAAAAAAAAATTGCGACGATACTAATTCACGCGCTGCATCCCATTCAAGCCACAAACCCTGCACCCGCCTCCACTCCACTGCTGCTCACCATAAACTTTTCAAACGCAGACAGGATGCAGAGTACTAGTACGGAGATAACCACACTCTTACATTTCAGACATTGGAAGAAGCACCACCAGTCAGCGTAAGGTACAGGAACAGCTGGCAAAATGCACTCGTCACTCAAGTTCGTTCCCAACCAATGCGCTAGACGGCGAAAAACTACAAGTGGAGCAACTTATTTGCGTAACTGTCTTCACTTAAGGCTACGCGCTCAGAAGATGGATGATGCCGCCCACTCAGCTGAAAACTACACATTACAAACCTGGGCCAACCACCTGTGTTCGCGATGCCACACCCTCGCAACCAACCTCAAGAAGCAAGGAACCTGTAGCGTCATCATCAGCGCGCGTCATTATCATTTGCCACCACCGCGCCGTGCCCACGGTGTAAGGCCGTGCCTCTCGCGAAGCTCGTGCCACTAGCGCTAGGCGCGAGTTCTCATTAACACCTGCAACTGGCGACCAAATTTAAAAGTGACTTGAAGGCGACCGATGTTCCAGCCAGCATGTAAACCTTGTACCCGCCACCACACAGAATTCACGTCTGCTCGCATTGCTATTGCCCCGCAAATAAGTTGACGTCTTGCTTCTGCACGTAAGATTGGCTCAAAGTTTGCGGCTGCAGTCGAGCGACTGAAAAAATCGAGCAGCGAGCGACCGACCCAAGCAGTCGGTGTGCGACCAAAGCGGCCATTTGCGACGCTTGGTCCCGCGACCGGGCCGCCGCACCTCCACTTTATGCCTCCACTTCGATTCCTGCCTGTCAACATACAGTTGTGACGACGACGCAGCCATGTCGGGCGCCGTCACGTCTCTCTCGCGTTAGAGCATGGTTCGACATACGTAAACGCGTACTGAAAAAAAAAAAATTTCCACCGGCCAAGTACCAGGAGTGAACTTCGTGAGTGTTTTTGTGTTTATGAATGAATTATCACAAGAAAGGGGCGTGAAGAGATGAAGTGTCCCTGGAGCCCGGGACTCTCTATGTTCAAGAATTTGTCATCTCTTCAAGCTTCCGTCTTGCCCTGAACTTCTGCTTTTTTTGACAAAAGGGGCGTGTTATTGTTAAAAGCTAGGTCAGTTGCGGCCTACAGAGTCGCTCTCACACTTTGGGTCTGTCACTGGCGGCTTCGTGCCGCCACATCTAACGCATTCGTATACTCGCGGACAACTTTTGTTGGCAATGAAGGGAAAGCTACGGGTGCGGAGCGTCTGCACATGTACTGCTACGCGTAGCAGTCTTGTGTGGCGCGCGTCTCGTAACGCCATGGAAAGTGATGGCTAGCGTTGCATTTCGACGCAAACGCTGCTCAGCGTCTAAGGTGAGTAAAAGGCGCGACTTTTTTCACGCACGCAAAAACGCAAAGTGACAACGTATAAAGTAAAAGAAATACAAATATTTCACTTGTGTGTGCTGCGTTCCGTCTCAAAGAGCTACATGTAGAAAATGAAGGAGTATTTTATATATATCACGCAGAAAATACGGACGCAATTGTGGGACTACATTCATTAGCGGTAGGATACGTGCATTGTGGCTCTGTATCCTTGGCTGCATTGCCAAGAAATGTCCGCGAGTATAGTCTACGATTACGAACACAAACAACATAACACTGCGGACATATCGAGTTCATTTCCCGACGAAGTTCCGTCTACCGCACAGACTTAGACGTTCACCTCCAGCGCGAGGAGGGCGGATATGGAGTTTTAGCCCTTATCTGGTCAGATTACTTTTAGTTCAGGTCAGATTACCAGCAAACACGTCGTCTCGCCACAGGAGCATGGTGGAACAGGAAGTTCCATCAGCGACGAGAGCCGCGTTCACCGGCAAACGCGTCTCGCCACACGAGCACCGCAGAAGAAAGCCTCCTGGCATCTGCGACGACAGCCGCAATCGCCAGCAAACGCGTCGCCTCGCCGTCAAATGCAAAGTGGAACAAGTTGATATGACCGAGGAGGGGTTGTGGCTGATGCCCAGGCCCGGCAAAGAAAGGATCTTGCGACGCTCTTACGTATAGAACATACGTTTAATTACATATTTACAGAGTGTTACAACAAAAGCGGAGAGATGCGCCTTTACATTACAAGAGCGCACAAGTTCTCGTGGGACGCGGACCGCGTTTGGCAGGTACGCCGATGAGCGTCCCTCGCAGGCCGGGTCTTCGCATTGCCGGTTATAACAAAGGCGTCCCATCTGCGGCGAGAGCCGCATTCGTCAGCAAACGCGTCGTGTCACCGCAGAGGCACGGTGCAGTCACCGGCAAACACGTCGTCTATGTAGCATGATCTCAATATCACATTCAGTGCCACCAGCAAGCCACCGCGGCGGTACAGTGGCTGCGGTGCTCGGCTGCAGACCTGCACCTTGCGGGTTCGATCCCAGCTGCGGCGATCGTATTTCGATGGAGGAGAAATGCAAGAGGCCCGTGTAGTCGGATTGAGGAACACGTTACAGAACCTCAAGTGACCGAAATGTCCGGAGTCCACACCACTACACCAGCTAACGGCTCATATGTCACCTTCCTGCGCACCCGAGTCTGGTGGTGGCGTAGGACAGCGGAGAGTGGTGATAAAACTCAAGAGCCTGCGCGCGAAACTCTTTTTCGGAAGAAGTCTTCTCGCTTAAAGACTTTCAAGTGCTCGTGTGACAGGGGCATAAAAATTGATTGCGAACGCAGGCCTAGCCAGCCTAGGCGTTCCAGCGCCGTGGTGACCTTGTCAAAGCAGATAAATTCATAAATTGCGAGATACGAGACTGATTCTCAGAACGGCTGTTAATGAACAAACAGACATATCACAGCGAGCTGCCGTATCGCTTTCGGGGAGACCTAACTTGACTATGCTTCGCAAAAAGAGACGTGCGTTCTCACCTTTTATCGTCGGCCTCGAGCGCTGAAGGAGGAATGCTGGAGGTGCCTATACTCGGGGACACTTTCTGTGGCAATGAAGGGGAAAGCTACGAGCATAGATGCTACGAGGTCGGAGCGTCTGCACCTGTACTGCTACGCGAAGTAGTCCGGTTTGGCGCGCGTCTCGTAACGCCGTGGAAAGTGATAGCTATCACTTTCCACGGCGTTACGAGACGCGCGCCAAACCGGACTACTTCGCGTAGCAGTACATGTGCAGACGCTCCGCCCCCGTAGCTTTCCCTTCATTGCCAAGAAAAGTTGTCCGCGAGTATAGCTATCACTTTCCACGCGTTACGAGACGCGCGCCAAACCGGACTACTTCGCGTAGCAGTACATGTGCAGACGCTCCGCCCCCGTAGCTTTCCCTTCATTGCCAAGAAAAGTTGTCCGCGAGTATAGCTATCACTTTCCACGGCGTTACGAGACGCGCGCCAAACCGGACTACTTCGCGTAGCAGTACTGTGCAGACGCTCCGCCCCCTGTAGCTTTCCCTTCATTGCCAAGAAAGTTGTCCGCGAGTATAGCTATCACTTCCACGGCGTTACGAGACGCGCGCCAAACCGGACTACTTCGCGTAGCAGTACAGTTGCAGACGCTCCGCCCCCGTAGCTTTCCCTTCATTGCCAAGAAAAGTTGTCCGCGAGTATAGCTATCACTTTCCACGGCGTTACGAGACGCGCGCCAACCGGACTACTTCGCGTAGCAGTACATTGTGCAGACGCTCCGCCCCCGTAGCTTTCCCTTCATTGCCAAGAAAAGTTGTCCGCGAGTATAGCTATCACTTTCCACGGCGTTACGAGACGCGCGCCAAACCGGACTACTTCGCGTAGCAGTACATGTGCAGCAACGCTCCGCCCCCGTAGCTTTCCCTTCATTGCCAAGAAAAGTTGTCCGCGAGTATAGCTATCACTTTCCACGGCGTTACGAGACGCGCGCCAAACCGGACTACTTCGCGTAGCAGTACATGTGCAGACGCTCCGCCCCCGTAGCTTTCCCTTCATTGCCAAGAAAAGTTGTCCGCGAGTATAGTGCCGTCAATAAACCCCTTTACAAATTGGTGGAGGTGCTGTGCCATCACAACTTCAGTCTCCATTCGATGCCCCTGGAGCTTCGATCCCGTATACCGTGCCATCTACCATGCCGCAAGACGCCGCCCAGCAAACCCCGGTTCCCTCACCGACCGCGCTTGTCCCGGTGTCCCCCGTATACGCGACCCTCCTGTCTTCACCGGCGCGGATGGCACTGACGTGGAGGACTGGCTCGCGATTTACGAACGCGTGAGTGTCCCCAATAAATGGGACGAAGCAGGCAAGATGAGCAACTTGATTTTCTACCTCGCGGTTGTGGCAGGCATGTGGTACAACAACCATGCATCCGATTCGCCGACGTGGTCCGATTTCAAGACCGCCATTGTCGACGTGTTTGGCCGCCCTGCCGTTCGTAAGCTGCAAGCCGAACAGCGTTTACGTGAACGAGCTCAGCAGGCAGGTGAATCTTTCACGAGCTACACTGAAGACATCCTTGATTTGAAACCGATGCGAGCATGTCAGAGTCTGACAGAATCAGGAATGTTATGAAAAGGCATCGACAACGATGCCTTCACCATGCTGCTGGCCAAAAATCCTGGCACAGTGACTGAGGTCCATCACGCTGTGCCAAAGCTACGAGGAGCTGCGCCGGCAGCGCTTGATGACCCGTCGACCGTCATCACGTGACGCTGATCTCGCGGGCTTGTCGACCATTTCTGACCACTCCACCTTGCTCGCCGAAATCAAGTCGTTCGCGCCTGAGGAAATTGCCACCAGGTCTCTACTGGTTTTCGCTCCACCGCAACATGCTTTCGCTCCACCGCAACTCTGCCTCCACTCCGCCGAGCGACTCAACAAGAAATCGCGGAGGTCATTTCTGAATACCACTAGCCGCCACCAGTGCCTGCGCCACTAAGCTACGCGCAAGCTGCAGCCAGGCCGCCCCCAGCGAAATCCTGTGGCTGGCCCGCTCAGTTATGCCGAAGCCGTCGCCAGACCCAGGCCTTCGACATGGCTGTGCCGCCTACATACGTCGACGTGATGCACAGGCCCCGACTGCAGCCCACCATGCAGTCATAGCAGCAGCCGCCTCGTCCATCGCGTCTGCGATGTGGATGGGACCCGCGGACCGATCGCGCCTTCCGACAACTGCCCCATCGGCTTTGCGTGCGGGTTGCGCCGGTCACGTCGCACGCTGCTGCAATCGCGTGCATCCGCCATCGGGTCGCAATGAACCTTCACCAGCCAATCAAGCCGACATTATTATGACCAACCGCCGCCTATGTCACCTACGTCCCACGACGTCGCTCACTGTCACCGATGCGGCCACGTCCGGTCCACGCGACCAGGAAAAACTAGTCGTCGCAGTCCACGAGGCAAGGGTTTGCGACGCTATCGAACTGCGAAAGCCCTCAGCGAAGCCCATCGAACGTGATAGACGTGTTTGTGGACGGTGGTTCACGCACCTGCCCTTATCGACAATGGAGCCGCCGTATCCGTTATGGACGAAAAACTTAGCCGATTACTGCGAAAAAGCGACGACGCCACTTTCCGGGCTCTCCTTCCGTACAGCCAGCGCCCAAAGTCTTCATCCTACAGCGGTGGTGCACAGCCCGCGTCATGATTCATGATGCTCTGTACGCCGTCGAATTGATAATAATTCCTGCATGCTCTCACGACGTCATCCTAGGATGGGATTTTCATCTCCCGCCACGACGCCGTAATTCATTGCGCACCAGCCGAAATAGAGCTCTCACCATTCTCTGATTTGACGCCGGCAGACAGTCCATCGCCTGCGGGCAAGGTAGTCGTCAAAGACGACACCAAGGTGCCTGCAAACTCGTCAACGGCGGTGTCAGTCTACTGCGCCAGTCTCTCCGACCCATTGCACTCCTCTCGCCATCTGACCGTGTTCGCACGAGGAAAAGCCTTGCTGGTGCCTTTCACGACCATGCAAGTCACTCAGGGCAGCACCTCTATTTTGTTATCGACCCATCCCCGTACAGTGTTACGTTGGTGCGAGGGGAAATGGTCTCGGCAGCGTGGAACCCCTCGAAGACGCACAAGTTATGGACGAACCAGACGACCACGCGCTGCGCCAGTTCCAGTACGCTCAGTGCTGTTTCCACGTCTGGTTCATCACCCGCTGATGTATTTGGTTCCTCCATTGCTGACAACCTCATGCCAGTCCAGCGCTCCCAGCTTCTGGGCCTGTTGGAAGAACTATTCGCTCTTCTTTCGATGTCGCTCAAACTTCTCTCGGCCGCACGTCCGCCGTTATTCATCGCATCGACACTGGCGCCCAACTTCCACTGCAGCAACGTCCACATCGCGTATATCCCAAGAACACCATGTAATCAACGAGCAAGTCGAAGAGATGCTTCGCCGCGATGTTATTCAACCCTCCAACAGCCCGTGGACGTCTCCTGTCGTTCTCGTTGCGAAGAAGGACGGCTCTGTGCGGTTCTGTGTGGACTACCGACGACTCATTAAGATCACCCGTAAGGACGCTTATCCCTTACCTCGAATAGACGACGCCATTGACAGCCTGCAGGGAGCAGAATTCTAGGGGTGTGCGTATAGTGAAATTTCACCACGAATCGAATTAGAATCCAATAGTGCCGAATAGTGGCCAGAAATATCGAATGTCGAATCGAATATCGAATAGTGTAATTACACTAAATGTGTACCTCAAGTTACGGCAAGACAACTAAAAAATCAGGGACGCTACGGCGTGCCGACAGTTTTATTACGCACTTGTTCAAGAGTGGCTTTTGTTTCAGTTTTTATGGGCGCGCAAGCATGTTGATAGAAGAGCCGCCATTCCAGTCAGCAGCGCCACTCCTAACCTTCTCACAGAGGGGGGTACGGTGGATAGTTTTCTTTCCCCATGGTCGCGCAATACAGCTCATCTGACAACGGTAATGTGCTTCATTGCTACGAGTGCTCCGGGCCCAGAAATCTTCGGGCGCCCGTTCACAGCAGCGCTTTACCTGCGTCTCGAAACGATGGAAGTTTTTGAACAAGTGTTCCGGTGCGGCAGTGTGGCGACTGCCCAGCGTGAACAAATTTTAACATGCAAAGCCAATGACCGATGGTTTCGCAGGCCAACGTCAGGACGTTTTACGGCGCTTGCGGCATACGCGACCGAACGACGCAAGAAGACCGTGCCTTCGTTTCGCGAACGAAGTTGTGAAGGGCTTGACAGTTTTCTCATGTGTTTTTCTACGTGCGGAAATGGCATAATCTCCTTTAAGATCAGCATGCACTCGCTTTTGAACACCATTGGCCTTTGTCGCGTTTTAGATATTCGTAGTGTCGAATTATTCGAAACTTCGAATACTAGCTATTCGAAAGTCGAATCGAATTATTCGATTGTAGGTACTATTCGATTCGAATTCGAAACTCAAATATTCGCACACCCCTACAGAATTTTTTCATCGCTCGATTTGCGCTCAGGGTACTGGCAAGTCCCCATTGCTGATGACGCTCGACCGAAGACAACGTTTGTCACACCCGACGGCTTGTACATCATGCCGTTTGGGCTGTGTAATGCGCCCGCCACCTTTGAGCGCATGATGGATACCGTTCTGCGCAACCTGAAATGGCACACATGCTTGTGCTACCTCGACGACGTTGTTGTTTTCGCTCCGGACTTCTCCACGCATCTTCAGCGCCTGCGGCATGTTTTGACGCGTTTGAGCGACGCCGGTCTGCAACTGAATCTAAAGAAGTGCCGATTTTGCAGCACGGCAGCTGACAATACTCGGCTACGTCGTGTCCAAGGACGGTATACTCCCCGATCCAGCCAACCTTCGGGCCGTGACCGAGTTCCCCAAACCTACGTCCGTCAAAGAACTGCACAGTTTTGTAGGACTGTGTTCCTACTTTCGGCGCTTCATTCGAAACTTCGCGACTGTCATATCGCCGCTGACGAAGCTCCTCAGAAGTAACGGGGCCCTTAATTCGTGGTCGTCAGAGTGCGACGACACTTTCGCAAAACTCTGTCGTTTGTTGTCTCCTCCCATACTACGCCTTCACGACCCTACGGCCCCTACAAAGGTACACACAGACGCCAGCGGTGTTGGCCTTGGCGCTGTCCTTGCGCAGCGCAAACCAGGGTTCCCTGAATATATCGTGGCATATGCAAGTCATACGCTTACTAAAGCCGAGACCAATTACACCGTCACTGAAAAGGAATGCCTGGCGATCATATGGGCCCTTACGAAGTTCTGACCTTATTTGTATGGTCGATATCATCGACCATCATGCGCTATGCTGGTTGTCGTCATTGAAGGATCCCTCAGGCCGCCTCGCCCGCTGGGCACTTCGCCTACAGGACTACGATATCTGCGTGCTGTACCGCAACGGACACCAGCATGCTGATGCCGACGCACTCTCTCGCTCCCCCTTGCCTGACGACAATACCCCCAGCTCAGTGTCTGACAATGCCGTTTCTTCGATCGACATTCACACCATCGCTACCGAACAGCGCAAAGGATCAATGGATCGCTTCGCTGATAGACTTGCTCACTGATCCATCGGCAACACCACCCACCAGCGCCTCCTCTATTTTTAGGCGCTGCACCCACTCGCGCGTTGCGTCGTCAAGCCCACCATTTTGCCATTCGCGACAACCTCCTTCACCGACGCAATTACAACGCCGACGGCCGCCAGTGGCTACAAGTAATACCCCGCTGTCTACGTTCTAACATATGCGAATCGTTCCACGCTTATCCGCAGTGTGCGCACTCTGGGGTATCGAAAACATACCACCGAATTCGCCAAAACTGGCCGAGGCGGAGCAGTTTCGCGTGGCAGTCTTAGAGGCGTGCGGCGCATGCGCGAGGAGCAGTGACGTCACACGGCTCACGGCATATGGATCACACCTGGCGCACCGGAGCCGCCGCCGCCGCGCGCGTTTTGCTGGTATGCGCATTCCAGAGGAGTGACAGCATGGCTGTGGCAGACGCATTGGCGCTGGCGCGCGCCCAGCTGTGCGTCTCCGTTGCGCAGTGGCCGTCTGAAGGCTGCAACGGAGCCGCTTGATAGCGCCTCTAAAGGCTCTGTTATACTCCGACGTGCGTTCCCGTCAGCCCGCGGCGACAGGTGTTGGTGGCGTCAGGTTCGTCACGTTACGTTGACGCGAAAACAGGGCACTCTATACTCCCACTTGTGCGACGCACTACGTCGCCTTGACGCATCCGCATGTGAGCGCACTCGGCGTCCCTTCTTCACGAAGAGACGCAGACGCAGTGCAGTCTGAATAACGTCGCCGGCGCGGAATGCAGCATGTCGCATGGTCGCATCTCGCGCCGGCTGCAGCCGGGGTATGGTGGCTAGCCGGGGCGCGCTGACGGGTGCCGGACGCGTCGGTCGCGCCGCGCGTCGGACTAGAGTGCTGCGCGTTTGTTAGCGTAGCGTCGCTGTGCCGAGCCTATCTACGCTCACTGCAGGGCAAAGGCCTCTCCCATGTTCCGCCAATCAACCCGGTCCTGTGCTTTCTGCTGCCACGTAATACCTGCAAACTTCTTAATCTCATCTACCCACCTAATTTTCTGTCTCCCCCTAACGCGTTTGCCATCTCTTGGAATCCAGTCAGTTACCCTTAATGACCACCGGTTATCCTGTCGACGTGCTACGTGCCCGGCCATATCCATTTCTTCTTCTTGATTTCAACTATGATGTCCTTAACCCCCGTTTGTTCTCTGACCCACTCTGCTCTCTTCCTGTCTCTTAAGGTTACACCTATCATTTTCCTTTCCATCGCTCGCTGCGTCGTCCTCAATTTAAGTTGAACCCTCTTTGTAAATCTCCACGTTTCTGCTCCGCTTGAGTATATCAGCCCCTTAATTTTGCGCGCATACGCAGATGTATCAGTGGGGGTATACATATAGCAGGGAGGAGGAGGTGGAAAAGAAAGACGGAAGGACAGGGAGGTTAGTCATTCGTCAGACCAGCTGGCTGGCGTTTGCCAGTGTGGTATAGCCGTGGAGAAGGAGAGCGCAAATGCTGCTAAGCGGCGCAGAAAAGCGGAGAAGCTTGACAACTAAGAAAGCTAAAAATAATCAGCTGAACCTTAGTTAACGCTACGTATATCCTGGCAATGGCATAGCCGAGCTAAGCCACTGCAATTTTTTTTATTGCTCATACGCCACATTAAATATACAGCACGCATCAACAACAACAACAAAGAGGCGCAGCAAAATGAGCAAAGCCTGACAGATACACACTCAAATCGGTTTAACGAGAGGGAACCATGATTAGCCCCCAATAGGAAGGCTAGCTCTTTCTAAAAGGGCTATGGAAGGAGCAGCTGTCTTTTTGGTTAACTATTTTCTGGACCTCTATGATTTCTCGAGTCATTTTTACTCTCGAGTCGTTTTGTATACTCTCTCTCTCTCTCTGTTTTCGCCTCGTTATAATCAACTAACTAGCTCGAGGTGTGTTATTCCAGTTCATATGCTCAAATTTGCCCGTTTGATACACAGGACCATGCACAATACAGGCACGCAACAGCCAACGCCACCAATCATATGGAGCCATCAACTACAGCGCGCGTGCGCAAGATGTATACAGTATGTGCTCGAATTCACCCATTTGCTTATTGAACAAAACAGGCCTGCAACAGGCAGCACCATCTATCCTTTGGAGCCAGCAACTACAGTGAGTGTGTGTCGATGATGATGATGATGATTGTGTTGGCGGCCTGCCCCTTTGCAACGGAGGAACACCCTCAGTGTCCCCGGCCTCAAGAAAAAAGAAGGAACCGGAATAAAAAAAAAAAACACGACAAAGCAGGAGACGCGCACAGAGCAGCCTAAGTCCTAAGTCCGTCATGCTCTTTCTACAGCGCCGCCGCGCAGTTCGCACACCTCTACGTGGCAATGAAGGGAAAGCTACAGAGCCACAATGCACGTGTCCTACCGCTAATGAATGTAGTCCCACAATTGCGTCCGTATTTTCTGCGTGAGATATATAAAATACTCCTTCATTTTCTACACGTAGCTTTTTGAGACGGAACGCAGAACACACAAGCGAGATATTTGTATTTCTTTTACTTTATATGTTGTCACTTTGCGTTTTTGCGTGCGTAAAAAAGTCGCGCCTTTTATCCGTACCTTAGACGCTGAGTAGCGTTTGCATCGAAATGCAACGCTATACTGGCGGACAACTTTTCTTGGCAATGAAGCGAAGGCTACAGAGCCACAATGCACGTATCCTACCGCTAATGAATGTAGTCCCACAATTGCGTCCATATTTTCTGCGTGAGATATAAAAAATACTCCTTCATTTTCTACATGTAGCTTTTTGAGACGAAACGCAGCACTCACAAGCGAGATATACGTATTTCTTTTACTTTATACGTTGTCGCTTTGCGTTTTTGAGTGCGTGAAAAAGTCGCGCCTTTTACCCGTACCTTAGACGCTAAGCAGCGTTTGCGTCAAAATGCAACGCTAGCCATCACTTTCCACGGCGTTACGAGACGCGCGCCAAACCGGACTACTTCGCGTAGCAGTACATGTGCAGACGCTCCGCCCCCGTAGCTTTCCCTTCATTGCCAAGAAAAGTTGTCCGCGAGTATAGGCGACGATGCACAATGGCGAGTCACGACGGAGCGCAGACTCTCAGCACGAGGGGCGTGCTCTGAGAGAAGAGCTGAGGAGGACGACCCATTACCTATATATATATATATATATATATATATATATATATATATATATATATATATAATTGAGAGATTAGACTTGCATGTTTGTAAATTTCCTACCGTATTTTCGTTCAGACAGCTATTTAATTTGTACAGCAAGAATGGGGGTATTCGTAACTTTATTTCATGATATCTGGATATTTGTAGCCTTTTATGCAAAAGGTTGTGGAATAAGGTTAGTTTACCTAGCATTGCTTTTCTTTCAAATGTTTGCGCACGGTGAGCATAGGCGTGCGCAAGGGGGGGGGGCACCCCCCTGTTCACCTAGGAGGGGGGGGGGCGCAAAGTCAGCCCCACACATTGACATAATAGGAAGGGAGGGCGCTGCGACTCGGGGGGGGGGCGCAATGTCAGCGCCATAAATTGACATAATTGGGAGGGGGGGCGCTGCGACCGGGAACCCCGCGCACGCCTATGACGGTGAGCCTTGTACGCTGCCTCAGACACAAATAGACAACAGCTTTGCGGTCGTATGGCCGTCTTTACTGTTTGTTTTGTTTTCCTTACGTCATAATGAAGTGCTAATAATAAAGTGCTAGTGGAGGCTAACAAATTGTCGAATAAAGCGGTGTGCATATGGCTAGCAAACCACTGGCGACCATGATGAGTAAAAAGCTCGTAGTCTGAAGCGCTCACTGCGCGCAAGTATTTCAGCTGACTGCGCGTGTAATTTACTTTTTTATTACTCTTAATTCTTGCATGCGTGATGCTATTTCCGATTACCCGTGAGAATAAGTATTTTGCGTTCTTTCCTTGTGCGTGTACGTTTTGCGCGTTTTTACGCACCCACCAATGTTCTCGAACTGTATCACCGGAACTAGGCCACGCTGACGCCGCTTGAGACATAATTTTTTTTTTTTGCATTCTGTTGTTGCCCCAGCACTTAACATTCCGCACCGCATTATAAAAATCAAGTAGACTTCAAGTGCCCTGTGTGGAAACTCAGCGCAAAAAAACTACAGCGCGCAGCAGAAGCCCCATCGCTTTCCGCGAGTGGAAAGTCTGCGGGTCCTAACGATGGACGGATGGATGGATGCTATGAGCGTCCCCTTTATAACGGGGCGGTGACATGTCTGCCACCAGGCTCGAAGGAAGAAAACAAAACAAAACAAAACAAAACTTCCTTGTTTCAAGTTGGCTTAATACCTTATCTACACTGATTAAATCTATGTTATTATAACGGGTCCGGCGCAGCAGCGGCGCGGCGCGGTAGTTCACCGCAAAAGGCCCACGCTGGAGCCGGCGCTTTGGACACTCCCCCTACTCTAGGTCACTCTAGTGCCGTACACCTTATCAAAGTGGAAACAACGTTCGCTTTCACAAGCTGCCGACGTCACAATCGAAACGGTACGATGCTATGAATCTCGGTCAGCGATCGCTCAGCAAACATTGCTGCGTCGCCATGCAGTGATGCTACTAAGGACTTCTGATTTGGAGCAATTTTTGGAGCAGCAAAATTTCCGTTTTGGAGGCACTTGGAGCAGCAAATTTTCACCTTGGAGCACTTTGAAGCAGATAATTTTGCATTTGGGAGCACTCCGGAGCAGCGAATTTTACATCCTGGAGTGCACTACAGAAGCATATTGCATTAACATTCAAGCACCTGAATATTATTATGGGGCTCTTATGAAGGCTAGAAATATTTCGATTCATTGCAAATCTTATGGTAAAAATCATCTCAGGAGCATAGGCGTGCGCACAGGGGGGGCAGGGGGGCGCCCCCCCCCCTGATCACCTAAGAGGAGGGGGGGGCGCAAAATCTGCCCCGCACATTGACCCTTCTAGTCACCTAAGAGGGGGGGGGGGCACAAAATCTGCCCCATACATTGACTTAGTAAGGTAAGTGGGGGGGCGCTGCGATAAACCTTCGCCCCCCCCCCCCCCCCTATGGGGAACCCTGCGCACGCCTATGCTCAGGAGAACTCCATATTTCACTCGCTAATGAAAAAATAAGGGCTCATGCAGTTGAGTGTTCTGGATTAATCTCTTCGGCCATTATTTTCGACACTAGCAAATAAACAGAACACCGGGTCAAGAAAATTGTACTTTATGAAATAACACTCTAAATACACCTATGTGGTTATCAGCAGACATGACAAACGCCGTGATGTACAGCAGTGCCTCAATCCCAAAGAGCCACACTGTCCCTGATGCATTCCCCTAAGACAACCCCAAGACGAAAGCCAGGTTCTTTTTCTTCTCGATCGACGGGTTCATGCTCCCCCTCCCTCTCTGCAAGCTTACTGCACCTCACCTGGTTTTGCGCTAGCTCCATGATCGGCGCACCGATCACGGAAGCAGTGTAAAGTGACGATGTCATGTGATGGCGTCATCACATGACATCACGGTACTATATGGCGCCATGATGACGTAACGAGTTTTGACGATCTATGACGTGATGCTGACGCCATAACATGATTATTTTTGCATCAATTGATTGACGCCGCCGACGGTCAATTTTCGTGTTTGATAAAGCATCTAAGGCTTTCGCATTAATATTGTGTATTGAACGTTAACAGCCTGGCCTTACATACCAAACTGTCCTCCACCATATCACCTCTGTGCCATGCGCGAAAGAGCTTCGCTTATCCACTTCACAGAGTGAAATGGCTCCTCAACTTTTTAAAAATTTTTATTGTGATATCAATTATATGGCCACTCTCGGCATACTTTTGCCGTCGCCGTTGCCGTAATTTTCCATATAAAGTCCAAATTAATAACATCACCACGCGCATTCTAGCCGCGGGTAAAAGCTCGCGAGCGCTGGCGACGAACGCGGCTGAAGCGGAGATTAAACTAGCCGGTCGTCTGTCTCCGTCGCACGGACAGCGCATGAGATAACATCTTCCCGCGTGCGGGCCTGCCATCGATTGCTTATCAAACAGAGAGGAAACGCCCCGCCCGTCTTTCGTAAGGAGCATGAAGGGACGCCAGGGGAGTGGAGGGGGAGGGGGCAGCATCGTTCGAAGAGCGCAGTCGCTTGCGCGCGCGCTATCTCGAGGCATCAGGAGACGGCTCGTAAACTTGCTGTGCTCTCAACGCTTACTTCGCGTTTAGAGAACTCAGAGCAAGAAACGCTCAGGTTCCTGGAGCGGCCATATTCCCTTAAACCAGCATTTTGTGAGTTACGCGAGATCGGATCCAAAAGAGTTAGCTGCTAGCCTTACTTAGTTTAACAATACAATTTTTTGGTATCGCATTCATTGCTTCGCCCTTAAGTGAAACAGAGTTTTTTTTTTAACCGTTAGCTATTGAGCCCTGAAAGCGAGGGATAGACGTGTAACATGGCGTAGCCGCTTCACTATGGGCCGTCAGCGACGGGCCCGCTACTGACAGCTGCGCATTTGCGACTGCTCCGACCAGGAGATATGCTTTCACAAATGAGATGACATTTTTAGAAAAGCAAGCAAAAAATTCGAATTGGAACCCTAGCACGTGAGCTCGAAAGGGCATGGCCTTTTAGGGGGTATTTACCGCAGAGTGATTACAAACTCGGACGTGCTGACGGAAGGAGATGAAGATCCATGGATAAAGTATATCTGAGGAAAAGTGTCAACGCGTTTCCACCGTTCGCGTGCTCTTCCATAAACGCGAAGCAAGGAAAATTCGATAATATATCTATTGCGAGCGATCCCAGATTTCATTCCGCGATGTCCGGAAACAGAAGTGACAGACATTTTAGCGGCACACATGTAGTTATTACTGAACATTGCTTCCCTTACGTGCCGTGCGACGCTTGAAACGAGCTATCAGCAGCGTTTCTGGGACAGACGACGTCCGCCGATGAATCGCCGTCGCACTTTCTCGCTACCGATAAGCCTAGACGTCACGAGCCTCTGCGGAGAGCGCGTTTTGCTGTCGAGCCGACTCGTAGAACAGAAGCTGCGTCGGCACCGTGCATGGCATCGTGGCTTACTCGGAACGCACGCGCGAGCGCTATTTATTCAGCGGAATAATTCTTGGTCTATGGCTGCGACTTTATTGGCAGCCCCAAGATCGAGCTGCGCATGCTCTGACGCGCCGGCGATGCGATTGCCGGTGATAGAATAACAGAGAGCTGAGCTAGTTGGTAAGTATTCATTCTAAAAAGACAGGGCGTGCAAACACGGACACAAGAAAGAAGCCGTACGAGTGTGGTGTATAAGATCCCTTTTAGCTGCGGCCGCTTCTACGTAGGACAGACGGGCCGATGCATCAACCAGAGATTATTAGAACATAAGAGATCGCTAACAGGAGGCTCACCTTCTAATCTATCCTTACATTGTCGAGATCACGCCAAAACTTGATGAATGCGCAGTGTTGTACCGGCATAGAAATGAAGAAACGCGCCTGACGATTGAAGCATGGCATATCGAGAATAGTGGTAGCACATGCGTGAGCCAACCGTCGATTAACTTGCATAAAGATGAAGTCAAATGCCTTAACAGTTATCTTCCACGTAGACCGCCACGCGTGCCGGATTGATAGGTTCGCCTGTTGGATGGGCATGCGCAGATAAGTTTTCGTGCCTTCTTTTCAGCCGTTGTGCGTCTCTTCAGTTGTTAGTCGGCGTTTGTGGTGTCCTGACTTCTTTCTTGTGTCCGTGTTTGCACGCCGTCTTTTTAGAATGAATGCCGGTGATAGACGCCCCCAAACCCGAGACTTTGGCGCAGTTTGGCGCAATTTTCGTCGATATTATCAGGATGGCGCAGTAAATACAATTGGGCGCACTTTGGCGCAGGAGTGGAATCACTGCGCCATGTTTTGTCGACGACAGAGACTTTTCATTGGCCGACTTAAAGTGACGTCAGCTGTACAGTTGAGGGGTACGTGAGCTGGGAAATTGTAATTGTGATTTTATAGTTATTAAATGAACCCGGACGATGAAACGAGTCGAGGTATAGTAATGAACGGATGGCCAGGATTACGAATACACACGTCGTTGAAAATTTTCGGAAAACGTTTCACGACCCCTTTAGTAAAAGATTTTCTTGCTGCAATACATTTCTTAGTGAAAAACCGTTGAGTTAAGCTTTGTCATTAAACTGCAGCTACCTCTTAAGTTTAGCAAGGGGCCACCCACATCTCAGCCACGTCATAAGACTCCAAAGCATGCCGAGTGAAGAGAAATAAAACAGGCACCAATTTTTATTTTACCATCTTTATTATTTATAATGTCAGTTTCAACAATTCAGATCTCCGACACATACGAGTGCAATACTATACAAGCGAGGCAAGCGCGACATCACACGAGACCAAATTGCACATACATGTGCAAACACACGTTTTCGTGCAGCGCTTTGAAACACTGTGTGCCCACCTGGCACATGTCTCTTTTCAAAAGAAACTCCTCACACAAACAGCAACGACAACAAATACTCTCTTACAATGAAGTTCACTGTACAGTATATAAAGTGCCACATGTTCCAAGAAGAGGCACCCCAGCACTACTTTAGCCGAAATGCCAGGGTGAGGTCTCATGAATGGGGGTGTGTGAATATTAAAAAAAGAAATTTAATACCATATCAAATAGTGACCTAACCAATCCGTATAGCCGGTTTTTCGTAAATGGGTCGTTTTCCAACAGCTTACAAGTGTACTTCAAAATGTCAACTGCACCAAAGCAAACAAAATTGGGCACAAAAATGCGACAAACTTCATCCACATGGGCATAGTATAGGGATAGATAACAGCTTACTGAGTGCGAACAGGCTAGGCCCCTTGACTAGCCTATATAACATTCATTTGCACTCTTCTGTTGCGCTCTGTGGTTTTAACGTTAAAATTATGAACACCAGAATGTTAACATCCTTTAGGTAATTGCAGAAACAGCTGTTCAGCATTCATAAGCTATTCGATTAGCTCCTGACACTATTCAATTTATACTTGACTTGGTCTCGAAGATCACTATTTGCACAACCCTACTTGCTAACGTGTTCCAATTTTGTAGCTCTGGTCCACTTGTAGAAGACCTAGAAGGTACAGAGGTTGAATGAAATTCAAATGTACACGCTTCCATAGGTTTAAATGCCCTTTAAATGATCCCACGTGATACACAATGGGTAAAGGAGTTCTCTAGGGAGTACAACATACCTCATAGTCAAGATTGTTGTTTTGGCATCAAAAACCCCCCCAGCTTTATTTTCGTCAGTGGCAATAAGGTCTGGAATAAAGTCTGGAACAGCACCTGCCAGCCAGAGCTGCGGTGGGCTGAATATTTTTGGAACATGTGGACACCTTTTTCACTCGCAACTTACGTGTCTCGCTACCATCTAAATTCTTGGCTGTGACGCCGTGATTATGCATGAGACTCGACTCCCTGCCTAGGAACACATCAGAAACCAGAAAAAAAACAAAAACATATGGAGTGATAAGTTTAACATGTGCAGTTAATGTCTGAACAAACAACATGAGGACAGAGAGCGGCACACCAGCTAGGGACTAGACACAAGGAATTATAAACACACGATGGATGCGATGTACTTCCAAGAAAACCTGGCAGTCGATGAGATGTTTTTAAGACCCCAACCACAGAGAACTGAACGCGGTGCGGTCTCTTTCCTGGATGTCAAGCCTGCATTTGTTGACTTCCTAATATGGTGGTAACTGGAGTAATGAATGCAGTGAACATGGTTTGCCGCCATTTTCTGACCTTGCATCACTATGGGTGCAAGTGAACAACCTTTAATGTGGGCAATCCTACTGGCTTGATACTTAGAGAGCCATCCTGCATGGTTAAGGTTCGGGGAATCCTTTAAAAGCTGTTGGCCTCTGGTGGCTAAAACAGCTCCACGAAAATGGTGCCGGTAAGATATTCACCACCCAAGTAGTGTTGCCTTAACTTTTGTTTTTTCAGAGCCCATGGAAATGTCTAGAAAGCAAACTGTCTAGAAAGCAAAAAAAAAGTAAGGGAAACTGTATGCAGAAAAATGGTCCATCATTCAGCAGAGGGACTGAAGTCCCTTTGGAAAGAAACTATATTGTTCCTGCCTTGGTACAAACGTTCACGAAACATAGCAAATTGTACCTAACTGCGGCAGAAGCTAAACACAAAAGGCCCCACTACAAACACAAAACGGCACAGTGGAAGAGAGGGTCGGTTAGCTCACTGTTTCTGAGCATCTTGGTGGATGCTCTCAACGCACTGCAGAATGTTCGCTGCATTTACTGCGCGACAGTGTGGAACTGCACCATTCGACGCCCTTACTCTACCCGATATCACCCTTTGATAACAATAATTTTAAAAAAATCCAACAGACTAGCACAACGTTTCACACTATTACAGAGGTGGCCACACTGTGTACAGAAATATCACGAGCAGTACAAATGAACAACTGTGTACGTTGTCTTTGATGGCCACATTACAGAGCCATTAAATGTAAAGCTTTTACTCGCCTGGGAACGGAAAGAAAAGAGAAGTAAAACAGGCCTCCGATCTTGGCCACAGAGGCTGAAAAAAAAAGGTACAAAGTCTGTCCTCCAACAACTCAAAGCAGCAAGGGCCAAACACGAAGCAATCACTTCTCCTTTTTTTCCTTCTTTTCCTTCTTGTTGGCAGCTTCGTTTTTCTTCTTGATCTGCTCGTTTAAGCTCTGCAGCCGTGTGAGCAGCGTTGAGAACTGGTACACGCCTCTCTTGTCGCCAAATGGATCCTGAAAAATGGAAGTCATGCACTTGACGTTCATGCTCGACAGCTTTACCGCAACGAAGCCTCTCATGATTATGGACTATTGGTATGTTTCCATCATTCCTACCTGACAAAAAAACGGGACATGCAGCAGACTTGTTCAAAAACATTAGGGATGGGCGAATAGTGAACATGAGGTTCGAAGCGAATAGCTTGAATAGTACATATCACATATTATAAAAAAAAATGAGCATTTATTCATGGTGCTACTAACTTGAACAATATTTTTATGAACTGGAACTAGGTGTGTGCGAGTGTCACTTTTGCGAAGTGGAAGCGAATTCGAATAGTGGCAGGATTTGAATAGCGACAGGGCCCAAGTTATAAGACGTAAAATTTGTTATACTTAGAACATATAAGCCCCCTTAACATGCTTTTAAACTTAAAAAAAGGAAATAATAATCGAAGTGCAGGTAATATGTACATTCTAACCTTAAAATGTGATTTTAAGTGTGTGGATTTCTCCTGGAAAGGTGGTTTCCTGGCATAGCAGCCCAACAATGCAGTGAAACTATCTTTTCAGGGGGGGGGGTTACATGCGGTCAAATATGGTAAAACCTCGACAATTCGAAGGTCGCCGACCACGAAAATTCTTCGAATTAACCGAAATGAAGGGGAAAAGAAAAGCAAGAAAACGCCACAAAATGAAATCACATTCATCGTCCATGTGAAAAATGGTTACTTGAGACAATTAGCGACATTGGATTCCTTAGTGCGGCAGTTACCGTAAAAACCAGACTATAGGACAGCCCCTCAACTTCGAACCACGGAAAATCGGAAAAAAAAGTACATCAAACGGCCAAAGTATCAAAAGGCGTCTTCACAATTTCAAATAGTGTACAGTGAAACCACCGCTTATTTATACGTGTGTTTACTTGCAAGTTCCACATGACAGCAAGAAAAAAGATGGGCTCGAGCATTATCTTTGTAAAATGTTGCGACAACCTTGACAGTTTTAATTTGGATGCACTCTGAAGTCAACGGTAGCAATCATGACACGAGTGCAGCTCCCGGATAAACCCTGCAACCTCCGTCTACAGCTCATGATACGCTGTGGTCTGGCACAGAAACAAAGTTTTGTTCCGATTGCTGCATATCGTGATGTGATCCTTCAGCACCCGACTGTGGCTAATGCTTCTGTGGTGCACTTGATCTGTCCGCTGATCGTAGCTGTACATGCCGCTGTAACCAGAGCTGCCAGCATCGCAGGAAGCAACAAAGAAAGAGTATCTGGCGACATCGAGCCACAAGAACAACCATGCAAAGATAAAATTTCAGTTACTGTTTGTGACTCACGGCTCTCACTCGCATTCACCTGCGCAAGCATCCCAACGCATCTTCACACACTTCAGACTGATGTGTGCTACCAGATTTCTACGTGCCTTCACGAACTCGATCGCTGTTTTCTTGAATGCTACGATGAACTGTCGCTGGCCACCGGTCGAGAACAAGAAACAAAAAAAAGCAGCTCGGAGCCTAAATAGATTCCCTAGACAACAACAAAAACGCAAAATGAGGCCGCCCATGGCACAAGGCTGTTAGTAAGTAAAGTGACGTCGATGAGTGCGATGGCAATAGAGACTGTGTTGATGACGATGATGTCGGCTGCCTCTTCCCTTTGAAGCGGGAGATCAACGGGCTAAGCCGGATCAGGCAAAAGAAAAAGAAAAGAGAAGATGAAGGCTAAGTTTAAAAGAAATTTTAAAGAGGTGGAAAGAAAAAGGGAAAATAGAAAAAGTGCACCCTCATTGGCGCATCACAGCCGCCGCTACCACCGCGGCGCTCGCGTTTGATCGACCTGTTTTCTGCACCAGTGCTCGAACTACCGCTTCACAGCCTCCACAGCTTCCCAGCTGGGCGGCTCGCCGTTTCCGCGAAAGCTGAGAGCCCTTGACAGCGTGCTGTTGTTATTTGTCACGTCCGTTGCGTTTTGCCCTGAGGTGCCAGAGTCCTGAGCATCAGGTACCGCAGGATGCAGGCCAGTCCACTCCAGCACGATGTGTTGGATTGTCTCTTCTGTGTCCTGGCACAAGGGGCATGTTGTGTCCAGCTCGGCAGTGAACATGTCATAAGTGCACCACTTCGAGCTTCGCAAAGTAGCCAGCTGTCTCTGGAGTTGTCATTAAACGCCTCCTTGTCAATATTGGTCTTTCCCTCCAGATACAATGCCAGGGCCCTCTTCGCCTGTCCCGACTCCCTCCATCTTTCGGTCTCCACCCCTCTAACCGACTCCTGCACCTTTTCCCTTGTGTTGCGCTGGAGGGAGGCCATCAGCCGGATTGCCTCCACCCTGTACCGCTCCGATAGCGAGCGGGTTAGGGCGACCCATTTCGTTCATACCGACCGGAAGTGTACCTACTTGTACACCTCCTGGGCCCGAAGCCCATTTGGCAGGCTGCTGAGGCGCCTCTCGTATGTGTTTGGCGACTGCGTCCCTCGCCTCAAAAGACGACCGCACAAGGTCACCCTGCACCCCCAAGGCTGTGTGACCCGCTCCCCTCTGGCAAACCTCGAGCGCCTGCCAGGTCACAGACGAGAGAGACACTACAGCGTTACCGAGGTCAGAGCAGGGACTGCCACAACTCTCTGGTGACCTTGTATGGGCTGAAGGCCCACAGAGCCCGTGAACCCAAGAAAGCCCGATGTGACAAGGCCTTGGCATGCAGTTCCTCCTTGTACCCGCATACATAGTTGGTTGACACAGTCACCCCGAGGTACTTGTACTTGTCCACCCACTCCATCCGCTTGTTCTGCAGCAGGAGGGGCGGGTCCCATGCCGCCTCCTTTGGCAGGAACCGCATGGCATCAGACTTTCTTGCACTGAAGCTTAGTCCAAGATCTGTACCCTCCCCCGCACAGATGTCAATCGTGCAATGCAATGACATGTCAATCGCGCAGCGTGCATGACTGAATTAATAAATTTGTTAGGAAAAGGATCGTACAGTTGCGGACCGTTTATTCGGACTCTGAGGGAATCGCCGAAAAGTCCGAATAATCGGGAGTCCGAAAAAAAGGATTCACCAGAAAAAAGCACCTTTAAAGACCCAGCGGCCGGAAAAAACTTGTCAGTGCGCGTCTGTACACATGTATGCTTACGCGCGACCAAGTCGGCCTGTATTTCAGCCAATTTGGCCACCCCTGTGGGTCGGCAATAGCACTGGAATGGCCTACGCTAAATCCGCATTTGATGGCTGTAGTGCGGGAGGTGCGTCATCACGGCAGTCACTGGCCACATGCGCTGGTTCGAGTAGCTGACGGATGATCTCATCGCCCAACTCAGCGAAAACTCCCAAATAACTTCGGATTGAGGTCGGTTGCCTTCCACCTGGCGAATAATCGCCGTTTTTTTCGCCATCGTCAGGGCCTTGTAGTCGCCGCATTTCTTTAGCTCTGGCGGCGCACATGGAACGGGCAGTGTCGGAGCAATTTCAGCAGATCAGGCGTCGCACACCAAGGAACAAACAAAGGAGCGAGACACAAAGCTCAGGACGCAGATCACGCCTAGCCACAGAAACGTCTGACAACGCAAACCATCAAAGGCCAAAAGGAAACGGCGTTGGGCTAGTTGATGTTGCAGCGCTTCTGTTGTTGTACTCTTTGTCCGAATTAGGATCCGCATCGTACTCGTACGCGCTGTCATTCACCTCAAACGTCGCACCGAGCCGATTCCAATCTTGGCTTGGCTTGGCCTGCTGTTTGTCCATGGCAGCCGTTCAATGGATACTTGACTGGCTAAAGCCAAAAGGCAACCGTTATGTGTAGCCAACAAACATAGCCTTCGAGATCGGTAATTTCTGCATGGATTTTTGACACTGGCACGATCTTGAGTTATAGCCAGTGCAACATTAGAGTGCTGGCAACCTATCAAAAATAGTGTAAACATTGCTGACAACTTGTCATGGCGTTCAACGACGCACTCGATCACCAGCCGGAGTTCGAAAAATCAAACGGCGAACTGTGGGCGTCCAAATTTTCGGTCATAGATTGCATTACTTCACGAGTGGCGGTGCCACGAAGGTGTCCGAATAAACGAGCATGTCCGAATTTTCAGCATCAGAATAAACGGTCGACGACTGTATTTATACTTAGTTGTGGCCTGTGATTGCGGAACAGAGTAGATTATGGCAAATTTCGTATTTGTAATCTGAAAAATTAGACCCTAATGACCGGGTCCTGGGTGAGGGCTGCACCTTGTAAAGGTAGAGAAAAAGAAAGCAGTATCGCCTTCACAGGAGTCTACACGGCAGTCAGCGCGTCAAGAGGACGGCCAGCACAGGCACACGGGACCCTATTCATCAGGAGTAATTAGAATTTCAGAGAAACTTTGCTTCAATCCTCTCTGCACTCAAATCTAAATCGAACTGAAATTGATTCAGTGTTTACCTTCTATGTATTCAAAAGGAAAAATGGAAGGTAGTGCCACTCACGTTCATGGGGGAACCGGACAAGTGGAGATGGCTCTTCACCACATTCTCATATGTGTTGTAGAAGTCGGGAAAAGACTTCAAGATCACTTCCCTGCGCATAACAAAAAGCACATGTTCATACCTGTCAACCCGAGGTCATTAGTACAAAATATTGCATTTAGTAAAAAAAATGAGTGACTAGGTTTCACGAGTGATCAAGAAAAGGTGAACTCCATTCCTGTTTAGTCTTATTCAAGGATCACATGAGTAGTCCAAGATGCGTCAGCATTTCTTGTTTTGCACTGTGTCAGGCACACCATCACCAGTACCAGAAGTATTCACCCACCAATGCAGTCAATGCTAGTTACACAAAACATCAACATCGCCAAAGGAAAAGTATGAGATTCTGATGCACATTTGTTAATGCAACGCTACACTCACGTGCGCTTGCCTTCGGTCAATACAGTCTGTGGTCATGATTTCTTTTTATTAACGTTTCTTCTAGTGAGATTCCCGGAATTTCTGTCATTATCTTGCATTGCATCTACAAGCCTATACTAGGATACAACTCAAGAAAAAAGTGGCTTTTCACCGTCAAAGGACCCCCTCCAGCCAATGGTGTCGCCGCTTCTTTGTGACACTCTTTGTGACTCCTCTCGTGAGCGCGGCGCAAAGGCGGTCTGCCATGGGGTCACGATGACACGGCGACACCACTGGCTGGAGGAGGGTCCTTTGACAATGAAAAGCCGCTTTTTTCTGAAGTTGTATCCGAGTGTAGTAGCAGTGCCACAGTGCCACCCGAACGATCATGCACACGCTAATTATCGGTCGGCAAATGCATGTCCAGTATCAACTGTCCTAACTTTCAGCAGGCAAAATAAGTTTAGACTAATCATTTCTCTGCCTGTTGACATTTTGCAAAACTGTCCCTTCAATTATTAATTAGCATCAGTACGAGACATACCACGATTCTCATAAAACACGGTACACTAACCTCAGAGGTGCTGGGCACGGGGAGTTGCCCTGGAGGCAGGCTTCAACAGTGTTGCAGACAGCCACCCGGATTGTCTCGTGCTGTATGATGGTGTTGTATCGAGCTGCCTCGCCTGGCCATCTTTCCTAAAGGTGGCAACAAAAACAGGAATGACACAGAGAAATCCACAGAGATTTCATTTGTAGTTTCGTGCTACAAACAGGTGCCACATTTATACGATTGTAGGTCAACCTATTTTTATCTAGTCGGCCCAAGTCGGGGGCCGACTTACAATTGAAATGGAAACTAGTAGTGCCAGTTACAGCAGGACGAACGAGAAATTAACAACGCCGTGACATGGTTATGACATTATGTTTGCGTTCCGGCTCTACCTCTGACATATACCGTATTTTCTCGCATATAACTCGTACTCTCAGCAACAATTCGTGGAAAATTTTCTAAAAGTGATCCTCGCGTATCGCTGTGAAGCTAGCTTTCCTACATAGCTGCAAATCACTGCAGTGAAGCCACCTTTGCGCACGGAAATCCACGTTTTTTTGTCCTGACTTTACAAAACGCGATGCGGGTCTAGTTGGTGATACATTCCTACTTAAGTATTCCAATGATATTTTTTACCACGACAGGACAGAGAAGCACTCGACAGGATGGGCACCGACTCCAATATGGAGTCAGTCAATGTGTCGTTAGTCCAGAGACTACACAAATAAATTTCCTTTATGAAATATGCTCTAGAGCTGTGCACGGGCCGTCTTCCGAGCCCGAGCCCGGGCCCGCTGACTTTGTCGAAGGCCCGCCCGAGCCCGACGGCAAAGGACTGCGAGCCCGCCCGGCCCGGCCCGACGTACAAAAACACAATCCCGGGCCCGGCCCGGCCCGGCTTTTTGAAGGTTCGCTGCGAAAACAAAACATCGTTTTCCGGTAATTTGGCATTTTATTGAGCATATCAAATATGATCAAACGACACACGTCAAACAGTCTCTATTACACAGATTACAAATTGTCGTGCAAAAACCGCAAGCAGTCCAACGATTCTGGCTTCAATGAAGTGCGGCGCTTTTGCATTATGTAGCCCGCCGAACTGAAGTTACGTTCGCTGCTTGCACTCGTCGGCGGAATTGCTAATATCTTTTTTGGCAGCCTGGCAAGCTTGGGATATCTCTGGTGCTTCTTCTTCCAGAAGACTAAAACTTCAGATGGACAGGAGGGCGATTCCATAGAGAGATAATCGGAGAGCTCATCTTTTGTAACTGCTACATTCTCACCACTGTCGCTCCACTCGCTGAACAA